>NW_028275166.1:4848484-5151515 GCF_013281855.1 Momordica charantia
TTGGGTTGCAAGAGAGAGAGAGAGAGAGAGAGAGATAAATAGGGCGTGTTTGTTTGGGAGATTTTGGTAGTCATGGTGGTGGGCTCAGTACGATCTGTGCCTCAGTTTTATTGATTGAGATGATGAAGGGTTTTATTTTATATATTTAGATTTTGCAATACTTTTGAGTTTTGATTGGACCCATCTCTCCAACTATGTCTTATATGATTCAAACAAAAATCCTCAGCCAAACCAAACATTATAATTTCAAATGTTTATTACGAGTAGACATATTTTGAATCTGCATCAAATGTTATTAGACAGACGGATAATGTTGAGGTTAATTTTGTGAGGTAAGAGAGGGGAAAAAGAAGACAAACGAAAAATCACGAGAATGGTAAACAGAGGGAGCAGAGAAGAAGCTAAGGGGGTTAATTAGAAAAATTTAAAAAGATGGATTTGTCGTCATTATATGTGTCAGCTGAGCTGAGCTCAGGTCTGTGTGAAATGGTGCAGCCAAAACGTCAGTGTGGTCTGATAAACTCGGCATCAAATGGAAGGAAGGAAAAAGAATGGTGTAGAGAGAAGGAGAAATAAATATCTAACACAACAGAATCAGATTATAAGAACCTCTCTCTCTCTAACTTCTAATTTCAAACAAACACACAATTGTTTCTCCCATTCTCATTGCTTCTCGGGAATTGAAATTTTTCTGGGGTTGTTAGTTTTTTAACATCGATTTGAGAGGTTTATTCAAATTCTTTGAAATGCACTTTATTTGTTTTCCAAAGGTTTTTCTTTTTGACAATTCACCCCCTCCCCTCAGGCCTCACTTTTATTATTATCATTATTATTTTAATTTCCAATGAAGATAAAGAAGAGTTTATTTATTTTAAAAAAACGAGAATCAAAATTTTCAGTCTAGTGTTTATTAAATTGCACAAATAATTAATCGGTAGATCCACCTCAAATTTTGTAATCACTTCGGATGCAATCTCATTTCTATCCTATAATCTCATTAATCTTATGCTCCTTCCTTATTTGATGGGTCTCATACATTTATAAAAAAAAATCAATAAATTCTCAAACCTTTAGGGTATCTATTTAGTCTCTAATATACATTAATATATTCTTAAATTTAAATTTTGGGTCTACTAGAATCTTACCACTAACTCTATCGATTTAATGCTTATGTCATCCAAATGTTTGAACTTACCCGTAATCAACCCACCACGTAATTCTTAAGTATTATAGGCAATATGGCCCCATAAGCATTATGCTGAGAAAGTTAGCAGAAAGTACTTATATTGTATAAATTGAAAGTTGTGAAACTCATTAGAATTTTTGAAAACATAAAAACAAGCTTAAAAGTTTATGATCCAAATTACAGTACTTAGAAATAGATAGACACAACCCTAAGAATTTAAATATAAAAGGCTTCTTAAATTAATACATGGTTGGAAAAGTAATTTGCTGAAAGTCGTTGTGGGTAATTTTTTTGATATATGTAATAATATCTATCCCACACGGGAAAATATGGGATGGGGAAAAATATAAGATATATAGTTTTACAAAGCTTTGTTTTCGTTTTCCAATAATTATAGAATCCTAAAGATGATCAGAATTATAATCATATTAAGTATCTAATTGAAATAATTAGGCATCATTTTTGAAGCTATCTCTATTCACTTTTAGTGGCTTATATATATATGTTGATGATATGATCTACCACTTTTACTTTACATAGTCTCACTCATCATAACAAAATATTAAACCTTTTTTTTAAAGGATACCACTGTTTGTATAATATCCACTAATTCATTCAATTAATAGTTACATGAAAGATTTTCCATGCAATCTTTGCTCCAATTATGGCATTGGGGATTTTGGGTGGCCTTCACGTCCCTTAGTTCTGTTTCCAATTATATTGTCTTACTCTAATTTTGTCTTTGATAAAAAATTAGAGACTCATAAACAACACCCTTAATTAGTCATCGGAAGCATTGCAAAGGGAAAGGAAAGTTGGTATGTTTGAGAATTATTAACCTGTGGAAAAAGAACTTTTGGAACTAATAATTCAATCACTTGGGTAATCTCTAAAGAAAAGAGAGATATCAACATGCATGACACATTTAATCTTTCAAAGGATTATTATTATGGTGATAATTAATTAAAAAGTAAAGGAGAATAAAGATGTATAAAGTGTGTGAGAGTACCACACACACAATAAATATATATATATATATATATATTGAATGAAATAAATTTATTACATATGTGAATGAGAAAAAATATAAATAAATAAGTGGTCTCTTCGATTTATTAATTAAGCTTTAATGTGACAAAAATATTATATGTTATACTGGCTGGAGAAGCTACTTGATAATGTTTGATTTAATTTCCATGTTTATTGTTTCTTCAGAATTGCTTCTCTTGTTTTCTTTTTTCTTTTTCTTTCTGCTTCTATTGTTTTCCGTCACTATTCTTTTAGCAGAAAGTTTGATTCAAAATAAATTTCAAAAATAATTTTTCGAAAAAAGAAAGTAACAAAAATATTTCCAATGAGATTGTAAATATATGCACCAAAGTTCATTGATTCACCTTTTTCTTCCCTCGATCACAATTCTAACCAAATAAATAGGCAGAAAATGTAAAGGGTTTTTTATTTTGAAAAAAAAAATGGAAAGAACTTTTGGATTGACTAAGTGAACTAAGTAAAAAGATAAAAAAGCTTTTGGTGGTTAATCTTTTTTCTTTCTCGAACAACTAAATACACTTCCTTTTGAATTTGACGTACCAAATGGAGTGTACAATACAATAATATTATTTTGAAATTTGAATTGCATGTTTTATTTAAACTTTCCATCAACACACTGCATTCCAGTTTTCTGTCAAAAACTGTACCGAAAGAAAAGAAAAGAAAAGAAAAAACAATTGTTGCATCTTCCATTTGGTTGGAGAGGAAGAAAAGGGTTGGAATGTGATGATTGAAGAACTGGTTTTGTGTTACGTTGAAGATTTAAGAAGGAGAAAAAAGGGTTGGGGGTGGCGATGGGATTTCTGGAAGAGAAGCAACAAATTAAGAAGCAACCATTATTTACTGTGCCTCCAACTTTAAGTGGGTGTGAGGGTAAGGCCTGAAGGAGATCAATGTCAGATAGAGAGAGAGAGAGAGTCACGGGTTTGTCTTGAAATGCCCTTATTTCCACAGTCCTATACGGACAGACACATATTCTTTCTCTCTCTCTCTAACCGAGGACACTATTTTATTTTTCTAACTTAATAATCTCTTCTTATCTTTTTCAACTTTACTATATTTCTACTTACCATGTTTTACATCTTCGCAATTAATTATTTTTTAGTGGGTGGCTCATTTGGTCCAAAGAGATTAAGGTAATTGAGAGAAAATGAGTTCAAATCTCATGATGGTCATCTACATTTGAACCGATATCAATAATTGACCATCAATGTATAATTATTATTATTTGTTTTTTTTAGCTTGTATGCCCTTCGACTAATTGATAGGACAACCGTCTGATTCTACTACGGTGTCGGGAAATATGTAAAAATTAATTCCTAAAGTAGTGATCATCATGAAATCAAATCTTTTTTTAAAAACTAGTTTCATTTTACTTCTCTGAACTTTGGATTCAATTTTGATAATGTTTTTAACAAAAAGGAATATATACTAAATGTTTGTAAGCTTGATTATTTCAAAAAGCAGAAAGAAAAAATCAAATGATTAAAAAAAAAAGAGAAACTTATAACTTATATACATCCTCCCTCATGAATAAAACGAAAAGTTAAAATCTCCACACATTACAGTTGTTGCAGAGTTGCACAACGTCACATCTCTTCCCTCAAAAAATTTGTTCTCTTTCATCCACACACACACACACACGCAGCCCAGAGATTGCAATTGCGATGTCATCTGTAATGGTGGAGAATTGCGACGGCAGCCTCCTGCTGTCCCTAGACTCCCAGAAGTCCGTCCCGGCGCCGTTCCTCTCCAAAACGTACCAGCTGGTGGACGACCCCTCCACCGACCACATCGTCTCCTGGGGCCAAGACCTCTCCACCTTCGTCGTGTGGCGCCCCCCCGAGTTCGCCCGCGACCTCCTCCCCAATTACTTCAAACACAACAACTTCTCCAGCTTCGTCCGCCAGCTCAACACCTACGTCCGATCCGTTCCCTACACTTTATTTAAAATTTCACATTCTAATTCCTCCTTCTTCAAAAATTTTCATTTTGTTTTTTCATTTTGTTTTATAGGGGTTCCGCAAGATTGTTCCCGACAGATGGGAGTTCGCCAACGAGTTCTTCCGCAAGGGGGAGAAGCATTTACTCTGCGAGATCCACAGACGTAAAACCGCCCACCCCCAAGTCTCCTACAGTACCGGCCCCACTACTTTCTTCCCCCGCCTCAGCATCTCCCCCTCCGACTCCGACGACCAACTTCCCAACTGGCCGTGCGACTCCCCCCCGCCGCCGCTCCCCACCACCACCACCAACTACAACATCATCGGCATCGGCATCGGCTCCGTCGCCACTTTGTCCCAAGACAACGACCGCTTGAGGAGGAATAACTGTATGCTCCTTTCCGAGCTTGCCCACATGAGGAAACTCTACAATGATATTATCTATTTTGTTCAGAACCATGTCAAGCCTGTCTCACCTCCTCCCACCACCAATTCTTTCCTCCTTTCTCACCCAGCTCCCACTCATAATTCTTCCCAAAAACCCCTCAATCACTTTCTTGGATTCTGCCCTAACAAGCACACTTCTCCTGGCACTGTTGCTACGGCCCACTTTCTCGATTCTCCGACTGCAACGTCGAAGAGTGCGATTACGGAGCTCGACGCATTTGACAACAACAGCAACACATGCAGGACCAAGCTGTTTGGAGTGCCGCTTCCGTTGTCTAAGAAAAGGCTGCACCCTGATACTACTTATGGTTCTATTTCCTCTTCCAACAAGAGTAGTTCTTCTCGCTTGGTCTTGGAAAAAGGTGACAATTTGGGCCTCAATCTTATGCCTCCTTCTAATAGCTAGCCCTTCCTCCCATACCCTTTTTCCAATTCTTCATTAAGATTCAATTTTTTTTTCTCTCCTCCTTTTTTTTTTTTTGGCTTTTTGAGCGGATCGGGTTCTAGAATTGTGTTGGAGTATTATCTGTGTGCGAACTTGTGAATGTGTATGTGATTATCTCTGTACATCAATCTTTGTTGATCTAATGCCCCATCAAATTATTACTTGGCGGGTGGGATTATTTGGTTGTGATCTAATTATAAGGTTGAAATAATTAAGCCTAAATAAACATATGGCGCACGCACGTATGACATAACCCCTTAATCTTTTGCATTTTAAAAAATATATATTTTTTGCCTCTGATTTTCTTGATACTATCTCTGAAAAAATTTCAGTTTCCATTAATAGAGAGAGGGAGAGAGGATTTCACATAGTTATCTGGCTTTGGCTTATCTGATGAAAAAAAGATGCATTTCCATGAGAAATAATGGGTCATCTGAGCTCAAGAATATTTGTTCATGGAGCACATGCCGCTGACACCTAATTATATCAATATTCATGAGTTGGGATTTACTAGATAATAAATCACAGCTATCATCTCGCCATTATTGTCAAAATAGGAAAGTTTACTTGGGAAAAGAAAGGGGTTATGATAAAATGAATAATTCCTCGAGATATTATATTAATTATTAGACTTTTTTGTTTTCTTGGGTCCTTTTTTTTGTTTTTGTTTCTTCCCTTTTTCTAAGGTGTCAGGATGATGAGATTGAATAAGAAGAAAACCAAAAACAAAGACACACGATGGCGGAAGAAGAAATATTTGATTTGAGCAATTCGATGAAAGCGAAAGGGAAACCAAGTAAAAAGAAAGTGTCTAAAATTGGGGACTGAAATGTACACATCACTGCTTCTATAATATTACATACCAACTTGTTCTTCTTCCTTCTTCCCTTCCTTCCTTCCTTAAGGACCAGAAATCTGTGTCTTTTCCTACTTTTTAAGTGTCCGAACAAAGGGACCACTCCTCATTCTTTCACCAATTTCAAAGTCCCCCCCTCATTTTCTTCATCCAAAACACTGAACCACCTAGAAGGGAAAACCATTGACTGTTAGATGAGCAAACAATATCATACTCCTCTTAATTGTTTCGTATGTAATTCGAATGGATTCTTGTTTTTAGATTGACTGAATTAAATGAATTTGGTGAATATATATGTTTGATATATATGTTTAGATTTACTTATGTTTTCAATATCTTGACATTTTGAATTTAAAACTTTAAGACGACCAAGTGCGTTAAAGGTGTCCTAAATTCATTTCATTTTTGTTATAATTAAAACAAGGAAAATATAATATATAGTAATACTACAAAATTTGTAACACATATATGTTAATAAATTAGTTAATATTATTTTAGATTGAAGTAAATAGTTAGTTGTTAATTAACTCTAATTTACGAGTATTTACTAAACAATTTGAACAATTTTTAAAGTTCAATATTCAAATATGCTACCAAATACCTATTTAAAAACACTAAAAATATTGAATTCAACCATGTTTTTAATTGAATCATTTATTTTCAAATCACCAACTAAAATGCAACCTAAGTTATTTTATTGCAAATAATTATTTTAATATAGAGTTTGATAATAATATGGAATGCTTTGACAAAACAAAACCGATCTACATAAAAAAAAAATCATATTTCAATAATATCATAGGACTTTAATGTGATTGACAATAATATGATTGTAACTTTTGATAGCATGGATTCATGTAGAAAAGCCATTTCGAGAAAATTCTATGGGCAAAGAAGAATAATTCACTCGGCTGGCTATGGAACCAACTACCCAAAATTCAATGAATAAATCACATCTCTTTCCCTTCCACTTGATCCCTTCGTCCATTATGTCACATTTTAATTCACATTTTAATTGAGTATCCTTTTTTAAAAAATCGTAATATTTTTTTTTTAAAAATAGACAATTATCCTATCGAGAAATGGTGAAAATATCATAATTACAAAACAAGGTCGATTTAGACGACCAAGAAGAAGCAACTATTTTATTGTTGTCTTACCGATAAGCTACTGATCTGGGAACTTTCGAAAAAAGTTATTTTTTTTCTTTCTAACCATAAAAATCAAATGATAGAGCTGAAACACCGTTACACCAAAGCACATTTCTACGGTTAAAAATAGAGACATTGATACACTTAGAAATAAAATCATCAATTCAGGTCAGGAGCACAAAAATGGAGAAATAGATGCCGAAAATGGAGAAATAGATGATTCATGGTCTCTATAAAAAATTACAAATTGAACAATTAGTTTTCTAAAATTGGTCACTTAACTCTAATCATAGAAATATCGTATCACGCAACCATAATCATAAAAATGATGGATAAAGTATATAAGTATATATATCCACAAACAAATGGTGTGTTCTATGGAAACAGGCCAACGAAATCTTTAATAGTTAACCGCCAAATATATTATCGAACTCAAGAAGAAAAAAAAATCTAGACGATCATTTTCCATGAGCTTTTTTCGTTGCTGCTCAAGTTATTGATGTTTAGCATCTATACTTGAGGGGCATTTTTTTATCTCATTATTCTTCCTTTATTATTATTCTTTCCGGATATTCTTCCTTCATTGACTGTCACATTCCCTTGTCAATTTTTTTCCTTCTTGCCTTTCATTTTATATTTAAAGATGAATTAGAATGAAATTAATGCATTATATTTTTAATACATCATGTTGGAGGGGATATATTCAAATTCACGATCTTGATTAAAAATAGCTTGTCTTGACCAATTGAGCTGAGCTCAAATTGCCAAGTTAATTAATAGATTGTTTTTAGTAAAATATATTAAGTGATTGAATAATAAGTGAAGCGAGGAAAATAATATATTAAATTAGGATTAGAATAGTATTTTCTGGATTAAGAAGTTTAACATTAGTTAAATGAGTGGAAATACAGTATAACAAGAATAATATTAAAATAAAATATTATAATACATAAATATTTAAAAGAAAAACAAACAAACAAACATCCCATTATCGAGAATGTTCTTAAAATACAAATTTTTCTAATGTAAAAGAAATATTGTTATCTAAATATGTTGAACATCTAGAATTTGAAGAGATGGAAGACATTGAAAGGTGATGTCATGTCATGTGTCTATTCATGGCAAATAAATATATAGCTCCTCGAGTAAGAAAACTGTGAGCAAATTGATGGTAAGGGTTATTAAAATTATACTTTCAGAAGAAGGAACAAAACCTTAATCAATATAGAAAACAAGTAATTTAAAAAAAAAATTGTTAGGGAGACGATTAAGGCATGCTATGTAGTCCTCTCGTCGAGGAGCACGTGTCCATGATTGAGCTCGTACACGCCGAGATTGATGAGTAATTGGTTTAAGCCTCTTGAACCATAAAGTGGAAGTCTAGTTCAGTCTTGACTTTGGTAATCCACGGAATGACTGACACTGAACCAATAATATTTCCCAACACTTATTTTTATAACAGGTAAAATCCACCTTTCATAAAAGTACGTAATTTCTAAACAACTTAACTAATGTCAGCTTGACATGAGTTTGGACCAACTATTAATTTAAGCTTTAGAATGTATATGGCCAAACACTATATCGTTACAAGATTTTGTTTGCAGGTCAACAACTCATCTCATCCGCAATTTGGCTCATTGTTTGACGCGTCACCCCATCCAAAACGGTGCCAAAACAAGAAAGGAAAACTTGTCGAAATATTTGGTAAATACAGCCAAGTGATAAGGGTAAAAAGAAAAAGAAAAAAAAAGTGAGCTAATTTAGAAATGGTGCTCGTCCAAGTCGTAGCCTAGTTAGTGCAAGTATGGTGGTGGGAGAGAATTAAATTAAATTAAATTTTGGAAATTAGCAGAGAAATTGGGAGGAGAGAGGAGACAGTGGAGGTGAAAGTAAAGTCAAAAAAGATCCAAATTTTTGAAGAAAGAGATAAAAACAAAACCAAAAGAAAAAGAAAAAGAGAGGAGAAAGAAAAGGTTAGTTTCAGAATATCTTTGTCGTGCAATGATTTCGTTTCGTACGATAAATCCCAACCCTTTTCCATCCCACCTGCTTCTATATTTTATTTCTCTTCCCCTTCTGAGCGTCGCACGTGACTCCTTATCCATACGTGCGCCCCACTCGTGTGAAGTTGGGCTGTGGGTCGCTCAGCTCAGCCCAGCCCAACCAAACACACCTGCCTTTAACTCCCATCGCGTTGCGTATTCAGTCTTTTAAAAGCAAAAGTTTATTTTCTGTTTTCTAAAAAGCTTTTTTTTTTTCCTTTATCTATATTTCTTTTCTTTTCTTTTCTTTTCTTTTCTTTTCTGGAAACACTTTATCACAATGTTCATGCTCCAGAACCTTTTCTTGGACTTAAATAATTAAATCCCGTTTTCAAATTAACATCATGTCTGATAATGTCTATCTATGCAACTTGTATTCATGACTATTTTGTCTGTTTTCAGTAAATTTTTAATAAAAAAAATTAGTAATATTTGGTTAAGATTTTAAAGGGTATTTTATAATTCTTTTATTATAAAAAAAAACCAGATAAAAAGTACCTAAGTTACATTTATTTAAAAAATGCTTACAAAATAAATTATGTTAAATTCAAATATACTTTTTCTCAAAAACATCTCAAATTCACCTTAAATTGAATGTATTTCAATAATGGACAAAAGAGTAAAAAGATTCATTTCACCTTAGAACAATGAATTATACATAAATTTTAGTATGGTAAAAATTATAAAAGAGATTTGATAGATTGATTTGAGAATAAGTTATATTACACGTGTTACTTTATTTTATTTGTCAGTAGAAAATCTCATTGAATCATAATTCAAGAAACTTGTCAACATTATTCCAATTGGGATTGATTAAATAAATACAACTATCAAAGTTTAAAAACTAAATTTGTAATTTAATCTTTCATAGTTCAATATTTAAATAAATAAATTCAGCCTATTATTAAAATATCCTTAAAAAAATTATTGGATAAATTTAAAGAATTTAAAATGGCTAAACCAAATAAAATATATAGGGTTTTGCTTTTCTGAAAACGAAACCTTAAAATTGGACGTGGGCATAATTTCTCATCTTTTCATACATTCAGCCATTTTGTAGTTTCAAATCTTCTGGGCCTTTAAATTTGAAGGGAAGCCCAAAATACGGCAGGCCCTGCATTGCATGTACGTTTGTAGCCCAACGTTTTGTATTTTTCAGTACAATATTCTGAGCGTGGATATCCAAACTCACGATCTTCTTATCCAACGTTAGTATTTTAACTTTTTTTTTTAGCATAACATTAGGGGCGAAGGAATTCAAACTCACTGCCTTACCGTTTAAACATAGCTGCTTTACCCATTAAATACTTTAACTCGAGTTAGGCTTAGATTGGCTCCCTTTTTATACTACTATACTTTAAAATTTTATATATTTATGTAGAGGAAATCTATCCCCGCGATAATGCACAAATTTTATACCTCTTAATTTTTTATCATATAGATATCTTACTCTATGTAAAAGAAAAGTTCTTAAAATTATTTTTTTTAAGAATCACTTGAAATTGTGTTGCGTTGCAAAGTTGTTAAATAAAACCATTCACAATCCAACTATGTATTGACAAAATATATATATACACACACTATTAATGATATATAAATGAATATCATTGAACACACAATTCCTAAATAGCACTAACTTCTCTAAGCTAACCTTAGCTTACACCATATCTTGCCTCTTAGCTTAACTTTTGTTTAAAAGAAAAAAATAACTGACAAAAATTTAATCAAAATAGAAATCTTCATATAGAACACACAATTTGGGAGAGTGTTTCTTTGCCGATTGTTTATCCTATCATTTTCAAGCATCACCTCCCCATTCGCAAGATCGTGGTAATATGCCAAAGCACAAAAAGCTGGTATTAATGGCGGTTTTCTTTACTTTGACTGTCTGTTTCGTGGAAAAAAAAAAAACTCATAAAAACGTTGAAAAAATGATGATGGTGAATGAGATGAACAAGATCATGCATGGAAGGGAAGGAGGGGCCGTTTTTGTTAGTAAAAGAGTGGACAAACCAATTGTTTAATCTGAATAGGTACCTGCAACTTTGGATATGGGAAAGAAAGAGATTTTTTTTTTTAAATTAAAAAATGTGAAGAAGTTTGCTGAGTTCATTGTATATTGATAATCAAATGTGCTCTCTCTGTTAGTGATATTAAAAAAATAAGGAAATAAAGAACAATACAAGTGGGGTGTGGGGAAGAAAAAGATAAGGTTCTGCCAAGTGATAATGTAACGTGTTACCAAAAAAAGAAAAAAAGGAATCCAACACCAAAATCTCTCTGTTGCAGACTTTTATTTTGTTGTTGTTTTTTTTTTTTTAATCTGGTTTAGTTTTTCAAGCTCTCTATTGCAGGGATTGATGAGAACAAAGTTATAATGTCTCTTTATTCACATATTTCTTATATTATATTGTTCTAGGCATCGGGCTGGGCTGTAAATTTTAAGGCTAAGGTTTGAGACAGGGCAACTTTGGAAATATATCTATGTTAGATTGTACTATAAATGGATTGTCTTTTAGTCTAGTGTATATTGTTATGTCATAAGATCAACGATTAACGTGGGCATGTGTGCTCCATAGTATCTAACCGTGTGTGTTTTGTTTGGTTACTTTTAATTAAAAGTATCATTTTAAAATAAATAGCTTTCATGATAATTTACAAGTTTATCTCAAAACCCACTTAGTGGTTTTCAATAATTATTAAATATATTCTAATTGCAGTATCGCGTTATTGATGAATAATATTCATTGATAAAGTTAAAAAAATATCGCATTCTATTAAGAATTCCACATTAAAAGATAAGAAACGTAACAAAAGATTTGTAATGTACATAGACTATTGCTATTATAGTTAATTGATTTTGAAATGGAATCCAATCAATCTTAATGTTCAAACTTTCATTTATCATTCTATGTTTAATGCTCAAACTTGATCTATATTTATTTCTATTAGTTTCATTTGATAGAAAGACAATCTTGATGAGTTTTTTTTAAAGAGAAAGACAGATTTAAAAAAGAAAGAAAAATTATAGTAAGAGAAAATTCAAAGATAACAAATTTAGATCCATAAAAATTAGAAATATATTTAATAAACAAAAAATGAATTGGAAACATAAAAAATTTATAGTGAAAAAGACTCTAAAAGAAAATTTATACACAAGAGTTAGAGATATATTTGTTATAGAAAAATAAATTAGAAAGAGAAAAAGTAAAGTTAGAGAGTAAAATTATTAAAGAAAGAAAGGTAGAGACCGAAAATTTTGGAAAATATAAATTTTTGGTGATGTCAGAACGTACGAAAAAGAAGAGTAGATAGGGAATGAAAATTTTAGAAAGGAAAAAAAATTTTGAGAGAAATTTAGTGGAAAAATATCAGAGAAAAAAAAATTGTTAGAGAGATATGTAATAGGGGGAAAAAGTGCATTACAAGACAAAACCAGAACCAAGAAAACGAAATGACTGTTTCAAAAAAAAAAAAAAAAAAGGAAACGAAATGTCTACTAAGAAAAAGGTCTCTTAATCATTATATGAGATTTTCCCTGGCAAGTAGTACTCGAAACATAAAATTTAATGAACGATCATTTCAAAAAAAAAAAAAAAAATTAATGAACGACTGAAACGGAGATTTTAGGAATAAAGCGAACAAAATATAAATTTTAATATACATATATATATACGATGTATGTATTAATAAAGAGATATCATTTCATCCGGAGTATGTGAGAAGCATTAGAAAAAATGTTAAAGGAAAGCACTACGGTAGAGATGTTATAATTACAAAGAAAATGAGATTTGGAAGACAAGGATGAGGTTGGGATATTGATGTATTCCCACTGGTTAGCATTGGATATGGAGATGTTTGTAAATGTTCGGTGAATAATAGAACCAATAGCATTGTACCATTGTTTTGAGGTCTAGCAAGATTCTTTAAATTTTTTAAAGGAAAACATTTAATTGAGTGGATAGGTGAAGAACATACAAAAGAATGACTCTCTTTATTAAAAAAACGTGAGTAAGAAGCGAGAGGATTCTTGAAAGTAAATAAAATTTAAAAGGTTTAAGTAATGAAAATAAAAAATAGATGAAAAGTTAAAAAAATGCTCAAATTGGTTGAGTTTAAATTCCCACCCATATATATATTAAATATAGAAAAAAAAAATGAATTAGATTAGCTTAAATTTTAGACACTATGTTATAAACATGAGCTATATATCAATGAAGCAAGCCACATTACGATCGATATATATCTCATTATAGTTTTCTCCAAATTCAGTACAGGACCTGCCAGAACCAAAATGATTAGGTTTTTTCATAGTCCATTGTTTCTGTTCTTCCTATCTTTGACAGTAAAATTTACAACTTTTTTTTATCTTTGATGTTCATTTTTATTTTTCTTGCAGAAGAGGAAACTGAAAGAAAGAAAATTATGAAGCTGAAGAACAGCGCGTGAAGGGAGTTGTTGAAGAGACCCCATTTTCAGAACCTAATCCTTCTCGAATGGCGTTCCAAGGGAGAGGGAGAGGGAGAAGGGAAGAAATTAATGATTTAAACTGCCAAAAAAGAGAGCCTTTAAAATATAAATAATACAGAGTTGCAGAAATTTCTGACGCTTTCCATGTGGGTGTGGGGTTTTAGGGTTCTTAAGATTTCTTCTACATCGAAGAAAAAGATTCGTCCACCACCAAAAACCCACTCGTTTTCCATATTCCTACAAATATACTGTCCGTGGCTATGATTTTGTGTATTTCTTGCTTCAATTTAATTCCATTAAGTTCAGATTTTGGTTTCCTTTTTGTTTTTTTTTTCTGCAACTTATTTGAATTCCTAATTCATCTATTAGAGAGAAAACATGATTATGCATTTGTTTTTAGGATAAATTATAGTCTTTAACCCTTATTTCATAATTATTTTTCAATTTGCCTGAAAAGAAGAGGATTGTGAGATACAGGGTGAAAGATCTCGCTAGAAATTGTAATGAGTGGTTCATTGGTCCAAAGAGGAATGTTGTAGGGTCAATCGTTTATCTCGTAATCGAGGTACACGTAAGCTAGTCCGAACACTCACGAATATATATATAAAAAAAAATCTCGGTAGAATATCATCACAATGTGATATTTTGGTGGCTAGGGTCAAACCAGACATTATTGTTTTGCTTAATATCTTTGGTTAGAAAATCAATAAAAATAATTGAATAAATTGTAATAATTCATCCGCTTAAACTTATGGATTCATTAATGATTTAACATAGTATAAAAACAGGATGTCTTGTGTTTGATTCCATGTACAATTTCACAGTAGTTATTGAATTGCTAATATCTTATTCCCCAAGTTAAAAAGAAATGTTTAGATTAAAATATATACCAACGACCCTCTTAATGTGCGACTTCTCAACCAAAGTTATACAAACCTAACTTGAAGGTTAAATATAGACCTCACTAAAACCTCCTTTTTAGTTCGCTATAAGTAGTGCTCTTTCTAATTATTTATTTATCTAGAGGTCAATAAATGTTGGGATAAGAGAGATTGAATATTCAATTAATTTGAAGAAAATAATTGTTATGTTATTTATTGATAATTTGTTATCACTCTTTTTAGTGATAACTACCTTCTATGTATTCTTTTAACTATAGCAATTATTCTCTATTTTTTTATACAAAAAATGAGATGGGAGTCCGAGGATTCGAAATGTTAGGAACTTGTGACAATTACAAGCTAAGTTCATGTTGGCATCAATCATTCCCCATTATTCCCTATTCATTCCATTGATGCTTTGTGAATTAAATAGCTTTTATTTATCTTTCTCAAAAAGGAAAAAAAAAAACTCTTATTTATATCATCAAGAATTTAATGAGATGGAAATTTAATTGGTAACCAAATATAGCATTAATTGCATTCATGGGATTTTTTTTTCCTTTTTTTAAAGCAAAAAAATTGCATTCACGAGATTGATGTATTAATAAACTCACATATAATATACAACAACTTAAATAGAATTCAGAACTGACTTATGAAATATTACAAAAGGAAAAAAAACATTCATTTGCGAAATTGAAATTTTAAGTTGAATTCATTTCTAATGTTCCTAGCAGCAACAACAATAATAATAATAAATTACTAATGAGAGACTGAGAATACTAATAGTTTTTTAGAACGTCTTTTTTCAGAAGAGAAAACACAAAAAAATTTAGAACGTAAAATCGTTGGTTCCCTACGCAAATGATACATAAATATCTTTGCTTCTTTTAGGTTTAAAAATTATTTTAATACCTCTACTTTTCTCAAGGCCAACATGAGTATATAACTTATTGTTAAGGTTGTCATTTGATATTTTTGAACTACTTTCGACCTTTGAAAGAATGAGTTGATGTCTTAATTGTTGATCTACATGTTTGTCAAAACAAGCATAGTTCAACGATAGTTGACAAATATCTACAATAAAAAAAGTTGTGAGTTCGATCCTCCACCCCACACCTTGTACTCAGGAGGAGAATGAGGGAAAAAAAAAACTGCTGATCACCTACGTTTTGAAGAACATTTCAAAAACACATAAACTAGAATGGATAGTTAACAAAAACTAAAAATACATATACTAAAATATTATATTTTAAATCTTTCTTCTAACTAAAATGATTTAAATTAATGCAGGGATAATATTAATTCCTGCCATGCACATAAAAATTCCTTCAAAGTAACAAGTAGGAGATTACTCCATGTTCTAATTGAATAGTCCAACTTTTAAGAATCAAATTGAGAAACAAAAGAATAAAGATTTCCCTTATCTTGAGATTCCATTTTTATTTATTTAGTCTTATGTACTTGACATTTTGAGTGTGAATCATTGGAAATTTGGAAGAGTTGTTGGAGGAAGATTGTAAGAGTTTCTTGAATAGTTTGCAAAATCAAATAATTCCAGCAAGTTTTCTCAATCATTTAAGCTGATGCATCCCAACAACCCCTACATCCAATAATTTAAAAACAACAAGGTACAAAACTGGATATTATTGTTAAATATCTCAAATTATTAGTAAAGTTCAAATATAAATAAAACACAAAATTAAACAATATTAACTTGAGAAAAATCCCTTAGATGTGCGACATATGTCTCAAATTGCTTCTGTCACATAATTGCATATTATATCATTTTCAAGCTCTCTATTATAAATATAGGTTTCATTACAAAACTGATGCTGTGTGTTCCCCGCCGATAGTTCTTTCTTCTTCTTCTTCTTCTTCTCTCTCTCTGTCTGCAAATTTCTATAAAATTCCAGCCTTTTAACAGTCGCCATCCATCCTTCCCATAATTCTTTTGTTTTCTTTTTTATTATTTTTTTCTGTACTTGCATATCTTTCTAATTCGTCTTTAATTAATTTTGAGAGCGATTTATCATTTAATTTGCCATGGATGTTGACCATTTAAAGTCGGGGGATCCGCAGATGGATATTCTGACCATGATTCAGCAGATGGGAAAATTTCCGGAGTTGTTAGAATTTACTGAACTCTCACCCTCGGCTTTTGGGAGTTCCAATGCCGCTACTTCACTGCTCTTGGAAAACCCAAATCCCAATTTCTCTTCATTTAATCTGCCATCCACCGTTTCAATGAATAACCCCACTGACCCAGCTGGGCGACCACCGTGTTTTCTGCCATTTTCCGCCGCCGGCCGGTGGAGGAGTCAAATTGCCGCTGCCGGAAATTCCGACACAGTAAGATTCTATACCACTCATATATAACTTAACTAGTCGAGGTATACTGAAATGCTATGCAAATATTCACTTCAAACACTTTTCAAACACTTTTTTAATTAGGACAATATTTTTCTATGAATTGGATGGTACGAGATTAGATTTTATTTCAGCTCTCTACCACTAAATTTTTTAAGGATTTTTTTTTTCTTTTGAGAAAAAATAACTATTTGTACGTGGAAGGGTGTTTGAGTTCATTATTTATTTATATTGTGAAAATATATATAATTTCAGAAGCAGAATTCGATGGCGGCGATGAGGGAGATGATCTACAGAATGGCGGCGATGCAGCCGATCCACATAGACCCAGAATCCGTGAAGGCGCCGAAGCGGCGGAACGTGAAGATATCAAAAGATCCACAGAGCGTCGCGGCGCGGCACAGGAGAGAGAGAATAAGCGAGAGAATTAGAATGCTTCAGAGAATAGTTCCCGGCGGCACCAAAATGGACACCGCCTCCATGTTAGACGAGGCCATCCACTACGTCAAGTTCTTGAAAAACCAGGTCCAGTCCCTCGAATTCGCCGCCGCCGCCTCCGCCGCCAACCGCCCCACCGCCGCCGGGAGCTACCTCTTCAATCATGCTAGTAATAAGCACTACCAAATTGCTCAAGATTATGGGCATGAGCACATGGAGGATGCTTGATTAATTTTTTTTTTTTTTTTTTTATGTGTGGAATTTGGTGTTGATCCATGTCGGATTGATGGGTGTTTCCAATTAGTAAATTGTAGGAGTGATGTTGTGATAGAGACATCCATCACCCAGAAGCTGCTGCCAAAGTACTTCTAAAGAGAATCTTTGTTTTGGTTCATGTTTGTTTCAGCACTGAAAAAAGATTGATGAATAGGTTACCAATTTAGGAAATAAAAAAGGGAAGATATTTGCAAAAACGTATTTGAATGGACAAGGTTATATGTATTCAAGCTACTATTTGGATACTTTTTCTTCCTTATTTTGGTTTCAATTTAAAATATATGGGTGAAATTTGAACTTTCAATCTTTAGATCGATGATATGTGCTGTAGTTACGGGAAAAAAAATAAAAATAGAAATTAAAATAGAGTTTGAGATTTTTTACTGTAGTGGAAAAAAAAAGTATATGCTTGGTACTCATTAATGGTCAGACCAAATACTTATAGCATCAACAGAAAACAAAAAACAAAAGAAAAACTTAAAAAAAAGTAGATCAAATGTTTATACTTGTAAATAAATACTTGATTCTTTGATAGGAAAGAGCACTTTGAAGATGTCATTCGAATTTCCCACACGTATTAAAAAAAATCTGCTTTCTTAGTATCATTAAATATTTGACAATTTAATATTTAATTTTTTTATTTTACATTCTATCATTGATGGTCAAATATCTCACCCCTACTACAAAAACCTTTTTTTTAATACCATTAAATATTTCACAATTTAATATTTTAAATTTTTTTATTTTATATTTTATTCCTTGATTGTCAAATATTGAATGATATTAAAAAGGGGGAAAGGCTCTTACTACAAAGAAACCTAAGTATTTTTTTTTTAATTTTGACTTGGGAGAAAAACATTTGGAAATAGAAAAATAAGGAAAAATATCATGATGTTAGTCTAATTACGTTCCATAGGTTAAGAATGTGATTAAGATAGGAAGTTTTTCTCTAGATTATATATCATACACCACTTTATTTTTTATTTGTATCTAAATATGTCACACTATTGTTTAGATTATTAGCCATAAAGATTACATAGAAGTATTATTTTATGTGTGAATTTTCAAAATTTCAAAGGTTAAAACTGATTTTAATTTTCCTCTCATTCTTCATGTCTGTAATCATAGCCTTGTTTAAGTTAGGAAAATACTTACTCATAAATTTTTGATGTGACATACTTTTGTTGGTACAAAATATTTAAAAATTTACTTGTTTATTAAATAGTTTTATTTTTAATCTATTTAAACTTCCGAAAGAAAAAGAAAAAAAAAGGTTTAATGTATATTTTATACTGTCAGTAACCAAAATGAACTATTTCAGTCAACAACCACCTTCTTCAGTAGATACTCATTGGCTATTGCTTTTTGCAGTGGTTATATTATATTATATAAATTTAATTTTCCTTTTCAATGCTATCTGCCTGGATTTTACTTTTTATTTTATTCTGGCAATAAAATGAATTTTAGCTTGGTAATAATCTGACACCTGGACCAAACCACTATATATAAAATATATTAAAATGAAGAAAAGATGCACGTGAAGTGCACATGAAAATCTGACAGGGAGTGGTGGGAGGTGCTTTTACTATTGTGTCCACAATGATGACGTCGTCTACTCTTACCTGATGGGTTCCGTCCCAACACGTGTACGGTGTTTCCGATCTCCGACGTCAAATCACCGAACCTCTTTCTCGCACGTCACGTAAATATCCACGTGGCGCTGCAAGTGGAACATCACAATTAACAGCACTGCTTGTAAATTTTTATTGACATTTCTGACATATCTTCATATAAAACATCGAAGATAAAACTACATTTTCATACTATGATAAAAAATAGTTGACAAAATATATACAATAAAATACCATTAATATAGACGTGATCAATTACGTGCCATATCATTATTTTAAATAGATGACAAAATCATATTGGGACCAATAACAAATATACATCTCCAAGTTAATTTTGAAATCTAATTTACTTGTCCTCCTCGTGATTGTACGTTGACATCGACTAAAGAAACCAATTCATAAGAGGATTGGACTTCAATCAGGTAAGCCAATGAGAAAAAAGCCCACGAGAAAAAAGCCCACGTAAGACCATTAAGACTATAAATAAATGATGTCCTCTCATTTGAGGAATCCGAATTTATAGACACAAAGAGAATTGAGGGGTATCAACGCACAATCAGAATCTTCCACGAGTATTTTACAAGGAACAAGAGAAAGGGACAAGAAGAACTTCATCAAGCAACACGTCCAAGAGTACTCCATCAACCTGCATAGTCGAACAACTTTATTAAATATGCAAGTTGAAGAACTTCATCAAATTATATAATCGAAGACTTTCATCAAGCCGCATAATTGAAGTCTTCAACAAATTCAAAGTTGAAAACTCTAGAGATCTTTCTACCAGTAAGAAATATTTATAATTTTCAGAAATATTTATAGGTAAACATTTTCATAAAATTGCTATTACATTTAAGACTTTTTCAAATATACACCAAAAAAAAAAGAACTTTTCAAATGGCACATCCATTTTTTAAGTAGAAAATAGCTCATCCAAAGGTTGCATTAATCTTATCTCCATTGGTGTTGCATTAATCTTATCTCCGTCGGTTTTGTTTCGGTAGATAGCTAGACGTATACTCGCATATTTTAGGGATAATTTGACCAAATAATAAGTTCTGAGGTAAAAATGTCAATTTATATCCTCAAAAAATTACCTAAATTTGAATCAATTAAAATTCTAAACTAATAATTATATTAATTAAAATTTCTCTAATATATGAATATCTATTTCTTGTTGCAATACAAATTTGGAGCAAGAGATTAGACCTTTGATCTCAAGAATAATAGGTGTTTTCTTTACCAAGGCATGTAATTTAAAAATTCACCCGCACAATCTTATATTTAAAAAAGTCATGACATATTCTTTAAAAAAGAAAACAAGGTAAATTAGATTTACGATCCTTAATTAATTTTGACCTACTTATATATTTGACTGAGTTTCGAAAAGTAAGATTTAACTTATAAGTTATACCCGATAGTTCTAAATAGTTGATCATAATTAATCAATTATTTAAATATCAAAACAAAGCAATATTAAAACCACCCCTCTCTGGATTAGATTAGATATTGCTGAAATCCGAATGAAGGAGAGAACCAAACTAATAATCAATTGGTCAATTGTTCAACAGATGAGAATGTAGAGAGAAAGCAGGCTTTGAATTAAACTTTTGTGCATATACCAACATCAATCCTTTAACAACTATAATTTAGTACAAAACAAAAACCTGTTAAAAATGAGACAACGGACAACGATAGTGAGGAGGGTTACTTCACTTTAGTTACAAACCTGCACGAAAAACTCCATGAAACTTGGCTACCAAAGCTTCTGATACTTCAGCTCCCATGAAGTTTGCTATGAAGTCTTCGGTAGAATAACTAACCACGCCACGAGACAACTGCATCGGCACCACATTCATGTGGAAGCAGCAGCAGGAGCAGCGGGCTATTGATCTATACAACGTTGATCCACATTCTCGGATGGGATGCCATTTATCAGTTGATATCAACTCCATCTGACAAAACAAGTCAATGATCGACTCGATCATCATTAATGGAAAACTTCGACGAATGATTGTGACTTGAAGTCTTGAAGTCTGCAGATCTTCCCCTTAAAGTAACTATAAATTACTACGACACCTTCGATTTTAAGTCTAACCGAGATAGAAGTGTCACCTGGTAGAGTGACCATAACAAGGAATTTGGTGAATGAATGGAGTACTAGAAAGCATGGCAGGTGAAACAACCACTTAGTGAACCCATATGACGGGTTCGATAGAAAGATAGCGACTTTATAGAAGATGTCCTGGTATCTTCGGGGGACTGGTTTTCCATCACAGAGCTCCTCATT
The DNA here is from genome assembly GCF_013281855.1 of Momordica charantia. Taxonomy (NCBI): domain Eukaryota; kingdom Viridiplantae; phylum Streptophyta; class Magnoliopsida; order Cucurbitales; family Cucurbitaceae; genus Momordica; species Momordica charantia. The sequence goes on from NW_028275166.1 coordinate 4,869,958, forward strand.
TCTTGGGCTTTCTTCTGAGCAGATTTCAGTTTATTCATTATCTTATCCATCGATGTCGCTCTCTTCTTCTCCAGCTTCATCTGACAAATAACTCTTGATGAGTAGGAGTAAAAAGCACAAGTTCTTATCATATTATCCAACATTTCCCACACGTTAAAGAACATAAGAGAATGCCTAATTACATTGGTCATAACTGTGAAAAGTATATAATTATACGTCAACAAAGAGATATAAGTTGGTCAGAACCTCTAGTTTTCGAATAGCTGCATCAGCTTTTGCTTTCTGTAGATTCTCCCACGCAGTTATTTTGGCCTCCTCCCGCTTAACCCTGCAACGAGTACGGAAACGAAAACCAAGTCAGCAAATCAATCGTTGACATAAATGAATTGTAGGATTTATTACTAGTCAGACCCATGAGACACAGACAGGTAGACATACTTTGAAATACTCTTTCCTATATTAGGAACGTCTAAATATGAACATCGAGAAACCACATTGGCGTCTTTCTTCCTCCTGTCATCGAAAGAGTCTTTCCATGGAAATGGCGCTTTGTGTTTCTTAGACCATCTTGTCATGGTAACCTGATTATCAACTTGCACATCCCTGATCTCCAATTTAGAAGAAGTGACACCTCCCAGGTCCAACATATGCATAGCAGATGAACTGGAGGCAGAGATGGATGGCTTCATCTTTGGAGACGACCGAGCACTACTCTCCGGGCTCATTTGTGTAGCCATGTCCCTTCTTGAAACAACACGAGAAATATCCGTTGCTGAATCCTTGACCGTAGTTAGATTTTCACCTGATTCTACAGAATATTAGGAAGCATGGATAAATTTAGTAAACTGCTCTAGTACAGACCATGTTTCCAAGCAAGATATTATCTTCACATCAATAATTAAGTCCAAAGCAGTCTAATGTTGAATGAGGACTCGAGCATCGAGATGTGGTATAAAATTGCATGAAAAACATACGGATCACTGAGTTAGGGTGTGTTTGGAAGTGAGGGTATAATTAGTGATTTTGAAAAAAGAAATTTAAGTATAATTGATTTTTCAAAATTGCCATGCAAGTGATACCTTAAAAAAAATCAGTTTAAAGTGATTTTAAGCTTTTTTAAAATCAATTTTATAATTGTTCAAACATGATCGAAGTAATTTTGACAATGACAAAAGTGATTTTCCAAATACAGTAAATATAATGCAGCATAACATGATAAATGGGGTTTACTTAATATTTGTAACAATTCATCTTTAAGAGAAGAAAACAGAGTGGCTTTTACCTTCTTGTAAGCCTGTTGTAGATGACAATTGACCCAACATTTCAGAGCACCCATGAACGCTAACTGAGCGTGCCATGGAGGGCTCTGTTTGTCCATGGAAACCCCCTTCGTGCCCACCGGAATGAACCGCCAAACCATTTGTCGATATCACTCCGGCTGAAAATGGTGATGCCGTAATGAAATTACCAAAAGTCCCTCCTTCATAGGCAGGAACAGCAGGGGAATACAATGAATAGTATGCAATACCAGGAGGGCCAAGTGGCCCACTCTTTGACTTTGGCCGCCGTTGAGGAAGAGGAATTGAATTCCTCACAACCCCATCTCCAGATACGGGACTAAAGATCCACCTTTCAGCATCTTCCCACTTCGATGGCAATGTTCTGCCGCTGTTGAGAGTCAGTAATGCAGGGTTATTAGCAAGTTTTCGCCCGCCGTTGTTGTGCAATGGCACTCGCTCTGAGCTCCACCCCTTTTGCATTCCAAAGCTATTGTGCCGATAATTCGGCGTCCCAGGGCTTGGAAATGTCCCAGTCTTGCGCGACGACGCTACTGGGTTCTTTTTGACAAACGCCAAACGGGGTGAGGAAGCTGTAGTGGCGTTGTTTAGATCCAATGAAGCAGGTCTTCTTCTGTCCAGCTTCCTGGATTGAGCTTCAGATCTAGATCTATGATCTTGACACTCTGTAGAAATGAACCCAGTTCAGTTCAAGTAAATAAAGCAGAGAAAGACCGAGAAAAGTGGATGGGAATTGGATCTTCAATACCTTTAAGGGCAAGAGAGAAGGAATTCCTCGCTGAATCGATGGTTCTATTCTCATCATCTAAATCAACATTGCTGTCATCTTTTTGAACTAGCAAATATTGAAAGAGGGAAGAGAAAAGCGAATTAGAATCGAATTTTTGAAATTGGTAAAAGCTCGTTCTGTGGGCGTTTCTTAGTGAGACTCTACTTTTTTTGCCACAGATCAGCATAAAATCTAGCTGTACCTTTTGCTTTTTCTCCCTTTGTATAGAGCCGACTGTGTTTGTTGCTTAGTGTAGATTTGTTTGGATCTGGATCTGGACCACCGCAACTCTCGTGTTTTTCCTCATCATGCTCTGCCAAATGCTGCAATCAAAATCACACAGCAAATTTCTCAATCCCACCTCTCTATTTCCATCTCATATATTGTTAAATGTTAATCAATCTTCTTCACAACCCGCATTCGTCGCCTCCAAAACCCTTATTTCATTACAGTGTAATAGACAAAGAAATTTCCCCAATTCGTTTCTAATCTTTGACATTACACAGAAAAAAACGAAAAACCCACCAAAATCAACTTCAAAATAAACAACCCCATTTCCCCCAATTCCCCAAATTCGTTTCTAGTCTCTGGCATTACTCAGAAAAGACGAAAACCCCACCAAAACGAACTTCAAAATAAACAACCCCATTTCCCCAAATTCCCCCAATTCGTTTCTAATCTTAGGTATAACTCAGAAAAAGCGAAAACCCCACGAAAAAGACGAGAGGCGTAGAAGGAAATGAGATTACTAGGGAGATTTCAGAGATGAGGGAATCGCCGTCGTGGGCTTCCGATGCAAAAGAGCAGCGCTCGACACTGGCGGAGGCGGAAGAGGAGAAGAGGCTGAAACTCGATTCGAGAGCGTAGATAACAGAGTCGGGGCTGGCATCGCGAGCTCTGAAGCCTGGTCTGGACGACGCCGTTTGCTCCTGAAACCCCATTTCCGGCGCCTTCCTCACTCTACTTCCCTTCATACATAAACATTACAGTCGTACAATCCCCACACAGAGAGAGAAAAGAGAGGAGAAAAAAATAACAATAATATCGAGAGAAGTGGCGGGTAGTGGAGGGAATCAATCACAACACAAGGACGATCCGTCCAAGTTCTACTTCTTGGGATGATGGGCTCCTTCCTTGGAATCTAATTTATTTTTGAAATTTTTACCTTAAAAAAACATAGCCTAGCAATATCATTCCCTCCGTTTCCATCGACTAGACGCTTAATTCTTAACGCCTGTAAAAAACAGAGTTGTTTCTTGTTTTTTAAACTCGTGAGCAAGTAAAGTAGAGGAAAAGTTCGGATTTGTATAATTGAAAAGTGTAATAAGAAATCATGGGTTTAATTTTAAAAGTTTTTGAGGTTCGTTGGGCTCCCCGTTTGAACGAATTACTGCCACTGGCACCATTTCTGTCCCACTTGTCTGCATCCAAGTAGTTTAGCTAACTTGGATTCCTTCTTCCTTCTTTTTCTTTAAATTCAAGATTTTGTTTTACCACATTATTGCATTCAACTTGGTCCCCATGATGTCCTTATTTTATGAATAGTTAAGTTTATATATATATATATATATATATATATATATATATATATATATAATTTTTTTTCCCTTTCTAAAACTTTTTAGGTTGAAAGAGTATAGTGTTTTTGACTTTTTTTTTTTAAGGCAATTTTTAGCCAGTTAAAAGTATATTGAAAAACTCGTAAGTTATGTTTCTTGCCAGACACGAGAACGTTATTAAAAAGGATTCTAAATTTTCAACTTCGTTTTTAATAGATCTCTAAAGTAGGTTCTTAACTTTGAATTCTATGTCTAACATTCCCTACTCTATTAGACATTGTTTATTTCGAATTTATTAGATACAAACTCCAATTTCTTATTTAATAATTTCATGAATTTAAATTGAGGATTTATTAGATATTTTTAAAAGCTTACTAACCTATTAAATAAATGGAGAAAATAAAGGAAGAAAAGAAGAAGGGTGGTGGGTGGTGCATGAGCATGTGATGGGCAGATAAAAGAAATGAAAATTATCTGCAAAACCATTAATTATTATGACCACAGAATCAAGCAAATGCATGCCAAGAGATTGACCTTGAAAGTTGAAAATGTGATGGGGCATCATTTTTCCCTTTAAACAAATAATAATTGGAATATCTATTCTCAATGTCTGATCAACATTTATCAACATCAAATTCATACTCAAGCTTCCACCAAAATCTTCCACATATCTCCATACTCTTAATTCTGATGGCAAAAAAAATAAAAAATCATTTTAACTCTTGTGACATGATTACATGAACTTATGAGACTCTCACTTGTATGATTGCTGAGCATGTAAAACAATCATATTTTATTTCATAAATACCTCTTTCGATCCTTTGGAACATAAATTTTGTCAATTGAGTGAGAGTGATCAATTTTATCGATACTATATCAAAGAATAAATCATCATGAATATAGTACCTGCGTCATGCGTCAAAGTATTTCATAGATTAAAGTACATGAAAGGTCAAATTCTTTTCAACAATTTTAATACATGAAAGTATTTAAAGAGACTCTATAACTAGAAACCATCGTAGTTTTAAAAATTGTTATATTTCATAAGTTGTAATTTTTTTTCCTCTCAATTGATCCTATGAACTATAACATCATTTGTCAATAAAATTGTGACTAACTTCAAATTTGATTCTTAGTATTCTGTTTAAATGCACTTCAATGATGGTCGCTCGTTCGTTAGTTGGAGTTTGATATTTTATTGTTAAGTTTAGGTATATTTTTACGATCTGATTTGAGTAAGCTTGTTGGTTGAATTTTATATAATATTTATCCATTCATTTGTGGAGAAGTTTTTTTTTTATTATTATTTAATTTCAAATATTCATTATTTTAGCATTTAGTGAATTTGAAGATTTAAGCACAAAAAGAGTATTGTCGGTGAGAATAGAGGTGGGTTATGTTCTGAATTTCTTTGGAGAGGACCACAGAAAAAAGAGATGAAATGTTAAGTTTGGTTTTGGCGTTACAGTTCACCGACATGTCGGTAGGCGTGATGAGCAGTGAGTAGTGAGTACCACCACCCTCACAACCCTTATAACCATTTACCGATCTGTCGGTTGGGATTATAAACACCCCTATCACCGGCACCCCCAACAAAATTGTAATCCTTGATTTAATCATTATATATATATATATAAACAAAAAAAATCAATTTAGCTATCATAATTAATTTCTAATAACATGTATCAATTCATCAAATTTATATGAATATAATAAAATATTGAAATTTTTTTAATTGTGGGTTAAACAATTTTAACTTTTAACTTTCAATTTTTTTAAACCTTAAACTTGTATAATTTTAGTGCAATTTAGATCTTCTAATATTTGCAATTTTCAATTTGGTTCTTAATCTTTCAAAATTATTAATTATAATTCTTAATGTGATTAGGTCCTTAACTACAGAAATGTGTTAAAATTTATTAACAACAAACTTTGTTGAACAAACCAATATATCATTAAATTATTGTTATAATTGTCTATTTAGACCGGTAAACATACCACTTGGGGATCTAATTTAGAAGAAATGAATTTTATTAATTGACAGGTTGGATTTTCTAACGAACAATGTTGAGTTTTATATATGTGTCATGTAGCGTCCAAGAAGCATGTTCATGTATCCAAATATGTTCATTCAATAGTAATTTAATGATATATTAACTTTTTGTTAACAAAAATTTAATGAAATGACCTAATTGATAATGTTTAATACATTAAGAGTAAGATTGAGAATATTTTTAAAAACTAAGAACCCAATTGAGAATTATCTCAAAGTTTAGGGGCTCTCTCAGCATATTTAACCTTTTTTCTAATAAAAGATTTGTGACTACATATTGGTGTCATTATAGTTGAATTTTGTATGATTTATGATTGATTTATAGGTAATTTTGAAGGTTAGTTTTCTAAAAACGCTAATTACATCACTTATTCTAAAAACGTTAATTACATCACTTATTAAGTAAAATTTTGAAACCATGTGTTGTTTGACTTGTGAGAAAAATTAAAACATATTTATAAAGACAAGAATTATAAAGTATTTAAACTTTGTTCATCTCAATTAAAATCTACTCAATGTCTAAGGACGTGGGGGTGATTGTGGACAAATGATGTTCAATAAATTTTGCCTGCAAATTTGGAAACAATACGAAAAGTGATCTATAAGTAATGTGAGACAGTGAGTATGAGCTCAGCTCACTGTGATGCTTTTCACTTTTCAGCTACAAACCCAAAGCCAAATAGCATCTCTTTGACGTAATCTTCAAACCAACTACAATTTTAAATCAAATATCTTCAAAAAAAAAGATACTTGCCTACGACTTCTTTACGTAAAATTTTTATTCATCTATTTCTATTGAATTTAATAGATAAGTAGGTCCTACTAATATTTTGGAGCTGATAAAAATAAGCAACATCAAAAAATCAATAAAAGCTTGTACAGATCGGTGCGTAGGCAAGCGTTTCCCTACCCTAGAGGAGTCTGGTCCCATGGTAAAGGTAATCTGGAGTTGGACAGAGCAGTAAAATCTAAAACTTACAACTGAAGCAGAAGTCAAAAACAAAACATGGTGATGCAACTACAGTCTCTCCTGTTTTGTAACATTCTACAGAATACTAAACTCAAATGGCAATTGCAGCCATTGACATTGCTAATGAATTGAACAATATGAATCCTGCATTCAGGATTGGCATTACTCACAACCACAGCAACAGCAGGCCCATATCAGAAAATGCCACAAAAAAAACTTATTTCTCTATTGATGGCAGGAGCTTGGAGGAGCTGTATGAAGTAGTATTTCCAGAAAACGTATCGAACCTCGCATGTTCTGCTTTTGTTCAAAAGCCTACCAAACTCTTGGGGATCCCACTTGGAACGAGATGTAGTCTACACAACACCTACAGCTCTCAACCTACAGAGAAAAATCATATGTACACCACCATCTATGACATTATTCTTTTGGCCTGAGATCAGATAACATAACGTCCTCCAGAATCACCACGGTCCAGTCTGCGTTCGTCTTAAGCAACGCTTCTTGATTCCTTGCTGCTTATCCATTAGTTCCAATGCCTATAATCAAATGCCAGGATTTGAAATATTTGCTTTTTCCAAGATCAATATAAAGCAGAGATTGTCACATGGAGAAAATTGCAGTATTAAGAGCATGTTCATCAATTATCTTGAGAAGTCAAAGATAGAGATATGATTACATAAAAAGGAATTTTTACTATAGTATACTAACCACTGCAGTCTACACCAGTTAAATAACTAGATGAAAATACAAAGGGCATACCACTGGTATCAACACAAGCTAGGTGCAAAATTGGCACACGACTGAAGAAAATGATTTTTTGGAAGAAAAAGGTATGAGAAAATTGTTAGGACTCTAAAAGGAATAATCACTCCTAGAAATTGAAAAGATACAATACAATATGAATGTCACAGATCATCGTTACGATACAAAATCAGAAGAACTATGGATAGCGATCCTCATAATCTTCTTCTTGACATTCTTCAAGAACAAAAGAAATAGTCTAATTGTAATGGTAACATACTAACGTGCATGTAGACACCCATTACTACTACATAAAAGTACCAAGGGGGAAAGTGTACCCGGTTCTTCTGCATTTCCATGATTTCTTCCTGCAGCAACCACACAAAATAATAATTGAGAATTGGTGAAGCCCGTTAATTTAATAACAAAGCTCACTCTTTTGGCGTTGGGACATTCCACATACCTGTTTTTGCCGGAGTTCTTGGTTCTCCTCTTTTAGCTTTGCAACTTCTGCTTCCAATTCCATTGTGTAAGCCTAGCAGGAGAGACAAAAGGATCTCCATCAATATAAAGCCAACATCAATGTCTAATTGTGAATTTCAGCATGACATGTAGTTCAAAAAATTGTATCATAGCCCAAAGTATCATACATGGTGAAATTTTGTAACACGGCATGCCCAAGACACTAATCTAGCAATTGAAGGTTAGAGGCTTGCAAATACAATTTTTGATGACTGCGGGTATTCGACCAGCTTCCATACATCTCAACTAATCTCAATAGAATACATATTATATTAATATCTTAGATAGATGGCCACTTTAGCTTATGACTTAAAAAGTAGCCCTATGGTGGTTAGCTAGCAAGCGTTCATAAGTTGAAATAAAACTATACGGTCATGTGTTCCAATTCAATATTGGTAATACACAGCCACAAATAAAATATCTCCAGTTTCAAGGAAAACAATTTGGAAATGTTAGAATGGGAGATGTCTTATCTGCAACGTCATAACTACATTTGTTAAATAAGATGGCAGAGCTAATAGTGAAATCTGCTCCATGGTATAGTATATCGTTTACAACTGCATCTAATAAAGAATAGAGCAGCACATGGATGAAGCATATGGGGGGACATGGATAAAGTAAATGGGAACACAAATGCATCAAATGGTTGGTTTCACACATTGTTTTAGCTTGCAATGACACTGTTTTCACAACTCCAGGTGCACATGGCAACTTATAAATAAGTCAACAAGAATTCAAGTCATATGGTTAAGAACAATTAACAAAGTTACATTGCACAGATCACCTGCTTCCGAGCCCGCGATCTAGCAGCTGACTCTCTGTTTTTTATCATTCTCCGTTGCCTCCTCTCGACAACCTTGTCCACAGTCCCATTACTTCTCCTCCCCCTCAATCCACCATTAAGCGAATAAGGCACGGGAGACACGGACGAGGTATCACCATTGCTCTTTCCAATCCCATCTGATGATAGTTGGTTTGCTGGCGATCCTGTTCCAACCGGTATTGGCCCAGCTGCTAAACTAACCACTCCCATCCTTCCACTCTGCAGAGCAGAGCCTTGCATCAAATTTGAGGTCAATCCTTGATCCGAAATCCCCATAATTCCACCTCTAATCCCTGGACTAGCCAGCTGACCATCACTGGGTAAAGGCAACTGAGATCCATATGTCACAGCAGTAGTCTGCTTTGGAAATATTGGCTGCGGCTGATGTGCTCTAACTCCATTGACATTCAACGATAAGTTTGACGACTGAATCGGAAGGTGATTGTTATTCTCCGGAATTTTAGCCTGGCGCTGAAGACCAATTCCAAAACCAGTGTTATTTCCAAAGAACACTCCATTGTTGGTGTTTCCCGTCACTTGAGTATCCTCTCTCACCACTCCAGCTCTGAATAAAAACTCTTCAAGTGTCACCTCCCCAAGAGTTTGTTGCCTCTGTTGCAAATTAGAAGCAACAGTATTGCTTTCTTTTGCCCCAGCATGTTCATTTATTATGTCCTTCCATACCTCATCCACCTTTTTCTGGCTGAGTGTCCGAGGCAACGTCAAAGAGCCCTGTCGCTGCAAATACCCACCAGTACCACCAACACTACCAGCCCCTTCTTTGGCAGCAGCAGCAGCAGCAGAAGATGCCATGGTTTGCATTTCTTCGGCGCTCCAAATGTTCTTCAACAGCTCATCCATGTTCATTGACCCGAAATCCTTGCCTATACTCCCCATACTCTGAAACTCATCGAAGGTCAGCGAGTAGATCGATGATTGTCGCGCTAATGGATAGTTCGCCGGAGGTCTTCCGCCTCCTCCGCCGTTTCCGGCGGATGGGTCACTCCCAAAATCCTTGAAATTCATCTCCTTCCAAGCTCTGCAGAATCTGACTCGATCAGAACCAGAATCGATCCAAGCACCAAAGAATCACTCAAAATTTAAGATCATTTAACCTTCGCACCAAATCTGAGACTCCAATCACTACAAGACTACTTGGAAAAACTTCACATGCAAACACAATCAAATTCCAAAACAATTGAGCTTGTTTATTCCATCCAAAGCACTCCGTTCCCCCAATTAACAACTCATATGAGTAGAACTCCTCAAAACAGATTTCCAGCAAACGAAGGAACACAGAGATTCGAGAACCCAGAAAGCCCTCTCTGCTTACAAGTCCAATTCACACATAATTTAACACAAAAATTACAGAGAAAACACCAGATACAGCTAATTGAAAGGGGGTAAACAACTCAAGCTATGAACTACGACAAGAAGTGATCGAGTTGCTATCCAAACACCAAAAATCAAACAAAAAATTACAAGAAAGAGCTCAACTATTCAAGGGAAACACGAAATCCAAAACAAAAATACCAGAATTAGAAAACAATCTACATATATTTACAAAAATTTCCCCGTTGAATGAATTTATACTCTTTTTAGTTGTATTATTAATATTATTATTTTGGTTTGCTTGTGTTTTTTTTTTTTTTTTTCTGGTGGCTAATTTGGCTGCGTACCTTCTTCTTCTCTATGTTAGGGCTTTGTGGAGGCGCCAAGTGTCGGCTGTTGCTTGCTAGTTGCTACCCATCTTCCTTTTTTCTCTTTTTTTCTTATTTTTATTTTTAGGTTTCAAGACAATGAGCGATCTTTGCGTTTAAATTACTTAAATACTTTCCATATTCATTTTTAAAAAAATAAAATGAAAGTGGGCCACCTATCCTCTAAGATGATGAGCCTTGACGTGAAAATCAGCCAATCGTTATGCTCAACGTGGGTCCATATCCACCGTCCACGTTTCTTCCTTTTTTCTTTTTTTATAGTGGAAACGCCAAACGGAATGGTTCGTACAGTTATAAAAGCGCATGCACATGATCCACTCGCGAATAAATCCCCTACGGCGCGGACCACTCTATCAGGGACCATTATGTAATTCCCTCTAACCTCCTCTCTTTAATTTTACTTATTAAAGCTTTATTGTAGGTTTATTATTTATGCTCCCTTTGAGATTATTTTTTCAGTTGTTAAAACTTAAAAGTAAGTCATTGGTAATTTTAACTATTTTAGTGTTTGTTTCAAAATATATATATATATATATATATATATATATATATATATATTTTAGTGTTTACTAAAAATTATTTATATATTAATTTAAATTCAATTATATTTTTTTTAGTAAAAACTAGAGAGTGACAAACTCATGAAATTGGTTTCTCAAAAAATGTATGCCTCTGCCCATAAACTTTTTAGAATTTTCATTTTTTTTTATGTTGTACTGAACTAACTTGATTAATATTTAATTTTATTCTCATCGAAGTTTGTCAAAAGTACTACCAGTTTGGAAAATATCGAACTAAACATCCGCCCACCAACGGTCTTAGTAATTCGAATATCCGATAGCCAAAGTGATTTTCCTCGACTATGCAAATAGTTACCTAAATACTAGGAGATGAAAACTGTAAATTCAAATTCCAAGATTTTCTTATAGCAATGATTATTTATGAAATTCTATAAATACTCTAGAGTAAAGGTACCAACAGTAATTTCTTCAAGCATAGACTATTTTCTTTACAGTACAGTACTGACAAAAGTTTGTACTAACTCTCTTTTGCATTGTTTTATTTTGGAGTGTTCTCGAAGATCTATTGTGATTATCGAAATTTTTGGATACGTTGAACTTTGACTTTTGATTCTTTATAGTCCTTTAATCTACTCATAATTTTTTTAGAACTATCATTTTATTCGGCTTTTTTTTTTCATGTTTTAGATTTAAATGTACTAATGTTGCGTATTTGAACTTTGACTTTTATTCTTTACGGTTCTTATTGATAATTAAATAAGAACCTAATATGTTTAGGGTCAATTAGGCAAAATTTAAAAAGGCATGTGCATTATGCCCAATTTTTAAAATTTACATATCAAATCTTTTTTCATACACCATGTTACTTTATTTTGTCCGATTGTCTGCTATTTTTTTTTATTATGTCGGTCAAATTATCATTTAGTTAATCTTGTTAACAATAAAATATCTATAATTATTTATGGATATAATTGAAATTTTAAAAATTTGAGTGGTGGATATATAAAAGTATCAGGTTTAATGAATTATTTTAGTACCACCCATGTGATTGAGGATCAAACTCACAACCTCTTAATTAGAAATATATCTCACGGTAAAGAGAGAAAAAAATATTGGTTAAATGTATTGATTTGTAATAGTCTATAGTGTACCCGATTATCTTTGTCCGTTTGTGCGCCTGCAGATCCTGATAAGGTTAAAAGCCACGCACTAAGGGACGATTTCGTCAAAATGCCAGATCCCCCTCCACAAAAAATTTATCGAGAAAATATAATGAAATAATTTGAAGAAAAGTCATTATTTTTTTATGGTTGATCGTGACTTGATTGACATTGAGCCTATATTAGGATTACGAAAAATGACATAAATATTAATAATTTTTTATTATAATATAACCAAGCAAAGTTATTTGACAATATATAAAATGAAAATACATTTTTAATTAATTTGAATTTTTAAAAAACCATACTAATAATTTGCGATGTCACTAGAAAATTTCATATTTTAAAGGAATCATCTAAGTGTCTTGCTTTTATGTGGACTTAATTGAAAAGGAAAAGGTAGAGGGTTTTATGGACATTTTAATCAAGATTTCATCAAAAGCTCAATAAATTGAATAATATTTTCTTAGATGTTGACTTAACATTATACTTTGTATGTTTCTCAAAAGAAAAAAAAAACATTATACTTTGTATAAATCATGAGATAAATGTTCAAAAAGGCATATGTTTGACATTTGGGACTTACGTATGAAAAGATATAATTTGTTGTTTTTTCTTACAAAAGTATAATTAGATAACATAATTTCAATCTACAGACTAAATGAATTCAACTTTATTAATTTAATTTATTTATCATATTTACATAATTTTTTGCAAGTAGATTGATAAGCCAAGATAATAATTTCTGAAGCTGGGTTGATTAAAAAAAAATTGTAGATTGTGTATCAAACATGATTATAAATTTAATTTGTAAAAGAATATTCCATGTTTATTATGATTTAACTAGCAAATTTTGGAATTCTGATTTTGATCAATGTTTGTTTGTCTTAAATCAATTATATTTTTCAATTGGATTGTCCTCTATGGAGTTACTAGGAACACACATGTCTTTATTGTTTACTTTTTTTCAACAGGGATGTGGGTGAAAAATAATAGACATGTGTTTGGTACGTAGGCCGAATACTCATACTTCGACAGAAGTGAGAATCGATGATATGTTTTTCATACCAACCAGGTAAAGGTCGTGAGATCTAACGAACCGCTTGACTTGCCTAATTTTCCGGAGCATACATCACGGTTGACCATGGTCCTAACAATTTGTTAACTATAAATAATCGAAGGTAAATTCATTCTAAAGTACGCGTGAATCTGTGCAAATACTTGAGAGTGAAATAATTCAAATTAGTACTAACTTTAACGTTAGAGTGTTCATCTCTATTTTGCAGGTCTTTTGCAATCCAAATTTGCAATCCTTTAAGTAAATTTTATGCTCAAACACACGGTGTCTTTAAATTTCCGAGGTTTCGAATGCCTACATTTTTCTATTAAAAATGAAAATTTAAATTTTCTTAAATACAAGTAAATACGCATAGATTGATACATGAGAAGAAAGATATAAATTCACAGATGGTGAAAAGAATTTATAAAATATTATGATTTAAAATTAACACTTTCGTGGTTGGTCTTCCATGGTTAATATCTCTTAAGTTATAATTCACCTTTCTTATAATATTTTCAGAAAAGTTAAGATTTAAACCTTATTCTCATGGATAATATTTCAAGTCCAATTCTATTTTTTTGTTTCTTAAATATTTAAGAGTTATATTTTAATCCTAAACAATTACTTGGTCATTATAATCATTCTACCTTTAGTTGTTTAACAAATGGATGACCTAATTTCAAATACTATACATGTAACATAAATATGTATTAAAACTATGGTAAGAATTCGTGGCAAAATAAGGTAGATTAAAATGATTATTTTCTAAAAATTCAATAATCAAAATAAATTTGTAGATTCAAGTAAAATAAATTTAAAAATAGATGGAATAAAATAAAAGTTTTATAAAAAAAAATATATTTCTTCTTAAGTTTGAGAGTGAGAATTTCGGTTTGAGATTGGCAAAAGAGTTGAATTAATGATTGGATGAAGGGAAGGAGGAAAGTTTGGAGGGACGATCCAAAATAAAGGATCTTCCGACCTAACTTCTACCTGTAAATGGGCAGTGGGTCCCACGTTCCACCCTTTAAATTTTAATTATGCAATAAAATATATATTTTTCATTATCTCTTCTTTTTTTTTTCTTAAATAATATAAATTATAATAAATAGATTAAGTTGTTACTTACACGACAGTGTTGTAAATGGTAATGAAACAACGTGGCGGACATTAATTGGCTTCTGGGCCTGTCGTAGTTTGGTATGTGAAGGAGGGAGGAGGCCAATAATTGCTACTTTAAATTAATTAAGTACTGAAAGTTCCTTTTCTACTCGGTACTCACCCAGGTAGTTTTTTAAAAAATATCAATTTTAACGCTTAGTAAAATGTAAAAAATGAAATTATAGCGATTGTTTTTTTCTTTTTTTTTTCCCTAGTTCAAATTTGGAAGTTTTTATGGAGTTATTCAATCAAATTTAATTTCATGCAAAACTTGATTTTCATTTTGAGAGTTTTAGTGGTGAATTATTGAAGATTGAATGGAGGGTAAAATCTGACACACTTATCTAAATTTAAAGTTCAATGGAATGAAATTGAAAGTTTCGGGTGAAAATTGATACAACTGGCAAGTTTTTAGGTAAAAGTTGACATTTTCCTAATTTTTTAATCTTTTTGTTTTGATCCTTGTTTCAAAATATATGGATATTAGATAAATTTACAAAGGTATGTACTTGTCCCTTGATTGTGTTGAGCTATGTATATTTGATAGGTTTAAATTCCTATTTAGAAAGATTTCATGTCCATTTAACATATTTCCGAAGCAATAGTTAGTAATTAATCTTGGTTAGAGTAATTAGAGAGTAATTAAATATCTGTTTGGTAAAGTTCACAATTTTTTGTTTTAATATTTTAGAAACATAAGTGTTTTACAATTGTGCCTGTTTGTCTTATTATTAGGAAACATTTAAAAAATGATATAGAATTCTTTTAAACAACAAAATCAAATTTCTTATTTATTTTTCCCAGTTTTTCAATTTTTTCCAAAGCATAAATGAAAACATTATTTTATCATTTTTGACTTATAAAATGCATAATAGATATTTAAACAAATTAAATATAACATAAATATATTTAATTTTAAAAAACTGTCATATAAACGGTTATTTTTTATTTAAAAAATTTAGAGAACGAGTTAGTTAACATATATATTTCTATTTCTTTATTTCAATGAAAAAACAAAAAAATAAGAAATAATTATCAAATTCAAATTTGCTTTTATTATTAAAAATAAACACACAAAAAAAAAAACATAAACGAGAAGCAAAAATATTCCTAAACAAGTCTCAAAAGAACTACAATTTTTTTAAAAAATTTTAGTTAATGTGATTATATTCAATATTTTACAAAGAGATTTAACATCATAATTGAGAATGATTCAAGACCATTAAATTTGAGAAGAGAAATTTGATGCTTGTGAAAAATTTGAGATGTGATTTACAATTTTTTTAAAAGAATAATCTAAGATATACTAACATCAAGTAACAAGTACATCTTCCTTCAGCAATTAAATAGGAAAGCGAATCAAAGCAACTGAGTTCCCAGCTCTTTGTTTGACAATATTGATCTTCAAGTAAGTGAACAAGCTCACTTCTCTATAAAGTTACACCAAAATAATTGCTGTATAAGGCAAAGAAGAAAGGTTCGTATTTGTGTGGGCTTTAGTTGGTCAAAAAGGGCGCATAATTTTATTGATTAAGACATATATCAACAAAAAAATAAAAAATAGAAAGTTCTAATTTTCGCCCACACCCGATTGAACTAAAAATGTATCGGTGTTAAAAAGGGAAATTTTGGTTTTTCACTGCAGAATCTATTTGGTTTTAATTGGATCAATTTCATCGATGGTGGGCTTTTTAGGCCTTATGCTGACTTGTCAATCAATAAAGAACTAGAAACTCTACTCTACTCCACCTAACATGGAGATTGCTCAAATGAGACTATTCCATCTATTACCATGGATATTTTCATCCATATTTTTATATGTTCATAAATTTCATATTTACCTAACAGATAAATCAATATTTCTACTATATAGTTAAAAATTTGATAAAATATAAAAAATATCAATTAGTTCACATTAATAAAAGACTTAAACTTATTTAAAATAGTAGAATGTTTATTTGATAAATTATTTTTTAATTTTCATAAAATGAAAACCTCAACATTTATAACCTGTAACCTATGTTCGTATAAACAGAGAATAAAGGATCAGTAAGATGAGTCAAGAGAGTGTATTTCTCTACTGATATATTGAGTGCACCAAATACAAGTATTTATAGGCTTCTGAGTTCTTTAACAGGACGAGAGAAATGATTGACTACTAATAAGAGAGATTTAGTAAATCAAAATAATTTAACTAATTATTCTAATAAATTAACAACTCATTAATAATTCAGCTTGACAATCTATAACTTCAAGAATTTCCTTGCATTTATCTTTTTTTCTTCTTTTAATTTTCATAAACATCTCTCTCAAAAAGAAATTTATTTTCCAATTCAGACCAGACAAATCTTCCTATATATATACAAAAATAAGAGTTGACTGTCTTGTTCAAGTTTGGCATTATTAAAGAATGACCCACTCAGGAAGCGATGCACAAAGACTTGAGGTTAATTAGAGTTTTTATTTTATTTTACAAGCTAATTCTTTAAATTTGTTTTCTATTGAAATCTGAATTTTTAAAAGGTGTTTGGGGGGATATTTTTCCATTTTTGTTATAACTCGTTTCATCTATTTTTCTTCTACTATTAGTTTATATTAAATTAATTAAAACAAGCTATATTGGATTGAAAGTATAAAGACCTATTAGTCACTTTTAAATTTCAGGGATCTATTAGACACAAAATTAAAACTCGAAAGATCTATTAGATACAAAATTAAAAGTGGAGGGATCTATATTAAATACTTTTTAAAATTGATGAATCTATCGGCCATTTTCTAAAAGTCCATGAACTAAATTTGTAACGACTGGGACTATATAATTGTTACAATTTAACACATATTTTTTTTCTAATTCTACAAAAGTTGAAAAATATAATATTAACCATGAAAATTTTTTGATTTTCAGATTGATGTGTTGAGCTAACATCTTGTTTTAAGAACATAAAGAAATGATGTAAAATATATGTTTTAACTAAAATTTGAGGATTTGATTGTAATAATATTTACAGACGAGGGATGATTTGTACATTTTGGAGCATGTAAGGGTATACTTAGCAACCGAAATTTAAGGCTGTGTGATTGTAAAATGGAAAAATAATTATCCAATTAAAATCAATGGTCCCAAATGGTTATTAACTTATTATCAATATTTAAAATGAAAAGGAAAGAAAAGGAAAAGAAAAAGAGAGGCGCCGGCTGGAAATGGTTAGTACTTATTACCAAATGGTTACTATCACGAGCATATAAAAAAAAATGTAAAATAGATTCATGAATTAATAAAAAAAAGTCAAATACGACGATATCAAACCCTTAAAAACTTCAAAAATTTATTAGATACTAAATTGAAAGCTATGAGACGAATTAGACACCATTTGAATTTAGAATGAAATAATTTAACATAATTTTTAAAAAGTAAGAGTGTGTTTGATTGATAATTAGAAAATAGAAATCTGAAAACAAAGAATTCAATAAAAAAAATAGGGCTGGATTATTTGTTTTCTTTTCAGATATGTGTTTTGTAGCTATTTCAAAATTAAGTATCAATTTAAAATATTGTTCAACCTATGTTTAGTAATATATTTGTAAACTACGGATAGTTACCAACTAAATATTTAATTTAATCTAAAATAATATTAATTAATTTATTAATATTTTTTAAAAATAAATTTTATATAATTATTATTTTATAATTTATAATATATTATATTTTACCTGCTTTATTTTTAACAAACATGAAATAAGTTTATTACATTAAATAATATATTTATCAAAGTTTCAAGGTTCTAATAACGTAATTCTATTTTTAAAGTTTCAAATTTAAAATCTGAAAAAACTAAAAACATAACAATGCTGTTTCTAGAATTTCTATAACAGAATTCAAAAATAATTTTTAAATAAAAATCTGTAAAATGCTACTAAATTCATATTCACTAAATCCCTGAGATGAAGTTCAATAAATCCGAAAACAATAAATAGAATCTGAATTCTCAATCAAATAGTTGGTATTAAAATACCCATTAAGATTCCTGACTTCTAAAACCCATTACCAAACACATTAAAAAATAATAATGAAAATATTGAATGAAATACACGATCCATATATATTTTCATCGACAAAAAATTACAGCCATATATATTTTTGTATTTCTATTTTCATATATCACCAACCAAAAATGGGAAACTTATCGTCTTCCTATACAGTCCTTCTCCATCCAGCAAGCTCTGCAATTGTTGACTTGGAAAACCCATGAAATTTTAATACAAAGGAACATCTTCTGAAGCTTCCTTCATCCCTTTAACCAAATATTAAAAACGTAGAATTTGACTTAAACTTCCTTTCAATCGCCTTTCTCTCTCCCAAGTCATGGATTTGAATCTCTCAAGTCAAGGGCTAAAATTTCACACGAGTTTCTCTCTATATCATGTAATTTTTTTGGCAATTCACTTACATAGCTTAACTTGCTGATGGGGATCCACCATCACATTGATTCAGTCAAACTTTTCATCATATAAAACCAAACCATCCTCATAAAACTACTTACAATATTTAATTTCACTGAGAAAAGAAGGCCAAAAAATGCTTCTTCTCCGTAGCTTCTGCGGCCTCTCCTGCTTTCTTGGACTGCTGCTGGTGGGCTTGGGAGCTCCTCAGACAAGTAATGCTCAGGAGTTGTTTAAGTGTCAAAAAAGCCTTCAAAAGACTGCAAGAATTGGAGTGGTTTTCGACAGCGGCTCTCCCATTGGGAAGCAACAGAAGGTGGCAATGAAGATGGCTTTCCCATGTCTTGAATTGGAGCCTCTCCACCTCCATGATTCTCCTGCTTCTTCTTCTGGTAATCTCTTGATGATCTGATCTTCAAGCTTTTTACTTCATTTACCATGTTCTTTGTTGCAACAGAATGCTGCTTATCATCTAATTATTCTGCTTTTGCTTCATTTGGGCCTCTTCCAAAATGGAGTAAAGTTGAGTTACCATTTTCGAGGGACCTACCCAAGTTTCCTACCTCCTTAGCTAAATATATACTAAATAATCTTCCCTAAGTTTTTCAGGTTCTCAAATTTATCTTAATAAATTCTCTAAGTCATTCCACCAAAAAAAAATATTATCGAATTATTATTTTATTAATGTGGAAGGCCATTGATAGTGTCATAAAATGTTAAAGATCCCACGTTGAAAATATATGAGACTTAACAAAAGTTTTATAATACACTTGAGCTACCCAATCTCACCGCTAATTCGTTTTTAAGATGAATCTCATGAATATTGATAACTTAGACTTGTAAATATAGCACTCTAATGACATGTTTTGTAAATTTTAGCCTCCTAGCTTAATTATAACTTATTTTATTTTTGTCATGGTTATAATGGGACAAAAGCAACGAAGAAAAGAGTAATAAAATTAAGATATTAATTATGTAGAATAAATAATCTCCATAGATTAAAAAAAAATTCATAAATAGAGATCGAAGAAGAGAAAGCCTCAAGCGACGACCCATTAGCAAGCATGTGAGATTGTAGTATGATTTTTTATTATTATTTTTTTTAGTACAACATGTTGGGAAGCGGATTCGAACTCAAAATTTCTTAGTTAGAAGTATATACCAATTATCGTTGAGTTATTCTCGCTTTGGCATCTGTAGTATGACTTACTAGGAGATTTTGTACTCTAACAATTAAATGAGTTTAATATAAGAAGAGTATTTGACCGGCCTCATGATTTGACATTGAATTTAATTAACTAATATCTGCATATAAATAATCATAATTAAGTGGGACATACAAATCTACAATATATTTAAGAGTAAGGATAGAATTGATAATTTTAAAAAAACAGATTCAAGAATAATTGATTTTCTAAAATCACCACGTATCTTAAAAATGATTAATTAATTTTAACAATGACAAAAGTCACTCCTGAATCACTTAGTTTTTTCGAAATGCATGAGTAATAGTTCCAAACACATCCTTAACCAAGCTTCTTCAAAACTAAAGAAACAATTACTGTCTTTTTTCCGACAGGATTGGACCTCATAACAAACGGAGAAGTAAAAGCCATTGTCGGATCGGTGACAATTCTGGACTTGATTGTCATTTCCGACCATAAAATTCCTGTCGGAGTTCCCATCGTTTCCACTTCAACTGCACAATTACGGCCACTCAAAATCCCTCCTTTGATTCAAATTGCCAACTATAATATTAACCACCGCATGAAATGTATTGCCTCCATTCTCACCCATTTTCAATGGCGAAAAGTCACAATCTTTCATGAAATTACAAATAATATTGTACATCCCTCCACAAACCCTTCAATCCTAGCACATCGCCTTTCTGATTCGTTTCGATCTGTTAATGTGGAGATCGAACAAGTTCTGACCTTGTCTCCCTCTTCCTCGATCGATCAAGAATTGAAAAAAGTTATGAACAACCAAAGGAAAGGAATTTTTATGGTTACCCAATTCTCTCTAGAGATGGCAGTTCTTCTTTTGACAAAAGCCAAGAAATTGAACTTGGTTGGAAATGGGTATGTTTGGATCGTCTCAGATGACGTATTTGATCTTATTGAAACATCAAATTCTTCATTTTTAAACGAAATGGAAGGCCTCATTGGATTTCGAACCTCTTTTGATAGCACCAAAAACTCATTCAGAAGCTTCGAAGCCAAGTTTAAGAAGGCGTACAATTTAGAATATCCAAATGATGAACAGCCAGCAAAAGCAAGTATGTTTGCCGTTCGAGCTTATGATGCTTCTCGGGCCATTGCTAGAGCCATAGAATCGTTGGGAGAAAATTTCATCTCAAGTGATCAGCTGAGGGAGAAAATTCTAAGGAGCAATTTCGAAGGGCTTAGCGGAAGGGTCAGATTCAAGAATAATGGGATGTTAATATTGCAATCACCAAAATTTCAAATCATTAAAGTGGTGGGGCGAAGCAACAAAGAGATTGCTTTTTGGACATCCAAATTAGGTTTTGTCGAAAGGTCTGTGGAAGTTAATAAAGCTGCCGCCACTAAAATTAAGCCCAATAACGTGAGAAATTATGCAGCTATTCGAGACTTGTCGAGGCTAAAAAAACTGGCTAAGAAAAATTTGAAATTTGCTGTTCCAAAGGATGGAGCGTGTCACGAATTTGTAACAGTGAGCAAAAATTTGGATGGGAATTACATCGCTACTGGATTTTCCATTGATGTATTCAACGCTGTTATGAGCAATATGCCCTATCTTCCGTCCCACGAATTGGTTCCTTTTACCGGCACATACAATGACATGATAGAGGCCGTCCACAACAAGGTAACAAAATTTCTATAATTTTTATTGAACTCAAAAGCATAAATTGATAATTCAAAGGTTTTTTTAACAATTCTATTGATCCACTCATGTGCAGACATATGATGGGGCAGTGGGAGACATAGGAATGTTGGCGTACCGATATCGACATGTCGATTTCACAGCGGCGTATTTAGAGGCAGATATTGTGATGGTGGTAACGGAGAAGAAAGAGAAATGGAAAAAGATATGGGCTTTTATGGATGCTTTTCAACTTAACATGTGGCTGTTAATACCCACCATGCATCTTTTCATTTCCTTTGTTATTTGGATAATTGAACGTCAAAATAACGATGAATTGAAGGGTGTTGGAAACATGTTGTGGTTTTCTGTTTCCATCATCTTTTTCATGCACAGTAAGTTCTAATTTACCTCTCCTAATATTCGACGTGAGAATTATATAAATAGTGTGATTACTAATATCTTAATTAAATAATTAACCTAGGTTCAGATTGAATATTTTCAATCTAATCTTTACAGGGGAGCCCGTAAAGAATGGGTTGGCTCGACTAGTGTTGGGGCCGTGGTTGTTCGCGATTTTGGTGGTGACGACAAGTTTCACAGCAAGTTTGACATCGATGATGACAAAATCTTGGTCTGAGCCGTCGGTGTTGGATGTTGAAACGTTGAGAAAGATGGGTGCGCAGGGCCCGATCGGCTGCAACTCCAACTCTTTCATTTGCACGTATCTCAACGAGACCCTCGGATTTGAGCAGGGTAGAATTAAGAAGATAAACTCCATAGACGATTACCCAGATGCATTTGAGAATGGTACAATTAAGGCTGCTTTCTTGATTAGCCCCCAGGCAAAAGTTTTCCTCGCCAAATATTGCAAAGGCTACACCACAGCAGCTTCCTCTTACAAGTTTAACGGCATTGGCTTTGTAAGTTTTATTATTTTTTTCAACTTTAAATTAGTTAACTTCAAAATTTGTAATTTAAGTTGTTTCATTTTAGGCTTTTCCAAAGGGGTCTGCTCTTGCTGTTAATGTTTCTGCATCAATCGCTGAATTAACCGAGAGAAAACAGATACCACAATTGGAAACCAACGTACTTGCCTCTTTCAACTGTTCTTCAACTGACCAAGCAGATGGGCAGGGCTTAGGGCCTGGACCTTTCCTGGGCCTATTCTCTATCTGTGGCACTATTGCTTTCTTGGTCTTGTTGTATATGGGCCTACAGTTATTGACAACAAAAATGGGCTCGATTGAAAAGCCCAATAAAGCCCAGCAGGCCTTACCCCCTAGACTAGAACAAAGCAAGAGGATTGGTAGACACGTTCATACCTTACAGCTACAGCAACCCCATTTTATTATATATTCATAAATTATGGAGGTGCAATTGTATTTAGATCATTTTAACTGTCACTAGATTTTCTGTTTTGTTTTATTTTTGTCTTTGGTTGAAAGATGGTAGAGTGATGTACATGTATGTACAAAGAGGTCATATCCAATGTGACAAAATTAAAGGAACTATTTTAAAGTTACAAGACTGGGTACTACCATTTTTTTTTAGCCAAAAGTGGTGGGCGGGAAAATTCAAATTCATCATGAATTTTTTTGAATACTGATTTCTTTTGTTGCTTGGATTGTCCTTGTGAAATTTTCTCAACTCATCATGAATTTTTTGAATACCGATTTGTTTTGTTGCTTGGATTGTCCTTGTGAAATGACCACTACATATAAGTGTATTCAAAGGTAAAGGTATTTATCCTCGCTCTATTTATCAAATTCAAAAAAATGACATAGAAATTCAAAATTTAATAAAACACATGATAAATAATGAGAATAACATAAACCATAGTGACTAATATATTATGAAAGTTGGAGTATCCACATGCTTTCATTATCTATATGGTATCTTATCCATTATATATGTCAATAATAATAGGCCAGAAAATAGGTACACAGAAGTTTAGTTAAGTAATAATAATTATTGGGCATATTAACTTATCAACTCTAGAAAAACAAAGCGTTTTTATTGGTACTGAAGAGATATCTTCTCAATAAACTCGGTTATATCCTTCCACATTTTCTTATGACTTTGCTTTTGATTTCATCGAAAAGGTTAAAAGGATCTCGTATCAATGAAGATGTTGTCTATCACTTATGTGCATATTATCTTCTTTGTATCACCACAACAAATTCGAGTTTTTCCCGATGCAACAATTCGTTCCCTTAGAGCTAAAGAATTTGTCGGGAAAATATTTTTCCGACAAAAGTATACCTAGTTAATATAAGACTTTGGTTTCATTTCCAACAATTCTCTTCTCGGACAAAATGTACCATCGAATTTTCTCTGGAGTAGTCTCTGACTCTTATTCAAAACCAACTTCTCTTCCCAACAATAACTTTAAATAATGAATCCACGTTTTTGTTTTTAGAAATAAAGAAAACAAGAAACAATAATAAAGTCCATTTTGAACCAACTCCAGTGGGGAGCCGAGAAACCACTCCCCCACAAGATTATCCATCACTGCCTTGCGCGCAATACCATGGGGGCAAAGAAGTCATTGTTGAAAATAATGGATACGAAGTAAAGCCAATAAATTGGTATCGCACAATTGAATGTGTGGCTACAGAAGAATTTAAGATATAATGTATTTCCTTCAACACAATAATATAATTACTATATCATCGATTACTAATGAAATCAAAATATCTACTATATTATCATTTTTCATGTACACGAGTTGCTATTCCACCAATAATCTTTTCATGAGATGTGCCCTAATTCATCTCGTCCTAGAACTAAATTTAAAAAAAAAATCGAATCTTCAACCACCAATTATGCGTCTTGCGTGTGATTTTAAACAACGCGTTTATAATTGAAATGTCCAGAAAAGTTCTTCTTCAATTTCTTTCGAATAATTAATCATATGCTCCTCAAATTCTGCAAATATTCGAGACATTGAGAAATATATAGAAAAGTATTTTGAAAATGAGAATTAGATCTTTATTTTTACTTTTGTGTAGTTAAATGATTTTTTATGGATGAGCATGATAGGGATATTCTAAACCTTTGTTAATTAAAATGGTTTTGAAATTAAAGTTTGATTGCAATGTCATGTAACTAATCTTGGTTCTAATCAAAGATTGATATATTTAGTTTTGCATGAGAATTTGATGAGCTTTTTTTAATAGGATTAAATAAGATTTGTTTTTGTTTTATTAATTAGATTGGTATTCAAAATTGTATATATTGATTTTGATACCTTAATTAATTAATAAACAATCACAAATTAATTCCAAATAAATTAATATGATTTTCTTTAATTCAATAATCATAAAGATGGAAATTGAACTCTATGTGCTACGTAACATAATATACATGATCTGAGTTGTTCTTCTCCCTGTCAATTAATTTTTAAATAAAATCTCATAAATATTTATAAAATATTAAAAGATGATAAAAGATGTTTTATATGCTAACTAATTAACGTCGGAATGACAATTAATTTAATTAATTGATTTGCAAGTATAATGGCTAATTTTATGTGATTACATAAGGAAAAGTCCGAGAAACTTATTAATTCAAGTCAACGTTGTAAGTCAAGTTCAATGGATATTCCATCGAATGTGCTCTTTTTTTTTTTTTGGACAAATTTGTTAAAAAAACAGATTTATTAAATAAATTATAATAGCTTTAGATGTTTCATAAAGCGGTACAAAATTTATGGTAGCTGGGGGACGAGTATCTTGACTTAAATATTGGCAAGTCATATAGACCCATGAACTCTTGAAATTAATACAAGCCTATCTAGTTACAACCTCCGATTTTCTTTTCACTAGTATAATGAGATCTTTTTAAACATTATTAAATTACCGATCAATTCAAAAGTTTAAATCATCGATAATATATGAATTCAAGCACAAGACTCTATGTTTTGATATACTATTCTTAAACATGATTACATCACCAATCAATTAAAAAATTAAACTTATGAGTTCATTTGGTGATCTAATCCTGTTTAAATTACTCTCTCGTTCATTACTAATATTGTGAAAAAGTTGGCTCTCGATAGTTTTATAAGTATTCTCAAAAGTAACAATTTTTCTAGCTATTAAATAAATTTTACAAAAAGTTCAAATTAAGAGCATGCCTCAAGTGTACTTTTCAATTTTTTTTTAAAATTATTTGGACTGTGTAATCAAGAAATATTATAAAATACTTTTTAATTGGTTAAAATGTTATGAATGTTATATTATATTAGTACATAGGTGTTTTGAGTTCTCTAATAATTTCCAGTATGTCAAGAGAATTTGAATATAGAATACAAATCAAAAGTGATAATTAAACACATTGTTATGGTCGTGACAATAAGAAATAAACATTGGATATGAAAAAGATAATGGAAACTTTGTCACTAACAACTGACCTTTCTAGGTTTAGTTTATAATATATAAAGAATTTTAAGCTGTTTAAAAAACCAAGTCAAGCTCACCCCAAATTAATCAAGATTAAAAGACAAATAATTACCGTAAATTGTAATGTGCATTGCTGAAAAGATTGCATGTGCAGCTACAATTTAAGGCCAATAAATTGCAAAGTGATAGGATTTAACTTGTGTGGCTACAAGTGTAAGTTAAGACGTTATTGTCCCTTGTCTTGGCTACATTTTCAAAGGGGCACAAGAAATTTTGCTCGCAATTAATGTAATATGCCTACAAACAGAGACTCAAAAAGTCCAATGGACTAAGACCTATTATTATCAAACCAGCTTGTCATGGCCGATTGTACCCATTCATTTTTATAATTACTTATTACAAGTTAGAAACTTTGAGTCTCATCTATTTTCAATCATATATTTAGATTTGAAATGTATGAGAAATTGTTTGGTTTAATTTCTTCACGAAATTATTATAGGTGATGATTTATACTCATAAGATATTTTGTACATTAACAACTATTTTGGAAATAAATTTTATTCTATTTGTATTCCTTCTATCTGAAAAAGGAAAAGATTTCAAAGTATTCATCTTTCTTGGGTGTTTGAGTCTTTTTTTTAATCGATTAAATATCTAATTGATTGAAATTATTTTTTTGTTGATGATATAAGTTTTAACCAAATAAATGATTTTGGAGTTATTGATGATTGGATGTCATAGGTAATAGATAGACTACCAATAATTTTATAGTATCAAAGATTTTTTTTTAAAGTTAAATTTGATTTATCGGTGAATAAAAAAAGAATTTTATTTTTATTAAGTGTAGAATGAAGGAGATATTTGCAGATAAGAATTCACTTTAACAAAGTCGAGAGTTCGATTTTCCATCCCACTCTTTGCTGTTGTTATATTGAAAAAATAAAAATAAAAGAGGAACTTAAACATATAGGTATATATTTCCAAAAACAAAAACCACACACACAAAAAAGAGGATATTTCGATATCCTACCAAATTTATGTGGTAATCAATTTAAAGCATTGGTAAGATTATTTATCATTCTTTATAAAATAAATGGTGGAAACACAACCTTTACACTAAAATATATTATTTATTAGAAAAAATTATATACCTTATCCGTTTAAAAAATTATTAATATCTATCTTTCATTATTCAAATTTAAATAAATCTTGTAGTTTTTAGCAAATCATATATAATGGTAATAATAATATAAATATAAGTTTTTATTTGTTTTTTTTCCCCAAAAGACCGTGTTAGTAACTTAGTACTTATGTTTGAAAAACTTAAAATTTAAAATTATGAAATGAGATAAATTAAAATAAATTAGAATTTATCTCCCTAATATGAAATAATATGATATTTTATATACATATCTATTTGTTGTTTCTTTTTTCTTTGACTTCGGACTCAAATCTGGATCTTTGGAGACATATTTACTTGTTAAAGTGACAAACTTAATTTTAAATATATGCAAACTATAGATTTATCTTCCGTGGAATTTGAATATTATTGATCCATATTTATTTGTTAAAGTGACAAACTTAATTTTAAATATATACAAACTATAGATTTATATTTGGTAGAATTTGAATATTATTTGTGAAATTTAAAAATTACAATATATGATCCAACAGGATGAGAATAAATTTTAAACTATTTAAAATTATATTAGTGCATAAATAAGCCTAAATAAAAAAAGTCAAACCTTCTAATTTTTTTAGGGAAATTCTACAGCAGCAAAAGTCTTTTATCTTTTATATATTTTCAAAATATGTCAACTTGTTTTTTAAAATTTTCAAATATAGCACAAATCTTCATTTATATAACAGTTTATCAAATACTCATATTAATAGTTTATCAAATATATATCATATATATATTGTACAGACACTTAGTATATCAGATGTATATGACATACATATATCAAAATCAGATATATCATAAATATATTACAGATTTATATTATTTGAGCAAAGTTGTCATTTTAAAATTGGACCTGTGTTTTTTTAAGGGCTATATTTGAAAAACTAAATGTGTGATTGCTATTTTGCTAATTTTACTAAATGTTTTTGTCATATTTGCAACTGACCATTTTTTTTATATAAATAATTAAATATATTAATGATATATATTTTTTTCAATAGTCAAATATACAATTAAAAAATAATTTTACTTGCATCAGCTGACCTTTAGTACCAGGAAACAGAGGCAGAACAATTCTGTAACAGAGCAGGCACAAGAGTTCACTAATAGGTCAACCCCGAGAAGTTTGGACCAATAAAAAAAAAAAAATAATAAAATATAGTGGAAGTTAAACTTTCAATTTTCTAAATTTTAAGGAGGTCTAATAACTACATAAACTTAAAAGATTATATCTAATAAGTTTTTATTTTATTAGATTTTTATTTTTAATTTTCAGACCTATTAAATAAAAATTTGAAAGTTATAAAGTTTATTAAATACAAAATTCAATCTTCTGTCAAATTTATTAAGGTCATGTAAGATACAAAATTGAAAGTTTAAAGATTTATTAGATGCAAAATTAAAAATTAAATGATCTATTAGACACAAAAGTAAAAGTTGAACGATACTTTTAAATTTCGAAGACCGATTATATACCCATTGAAAATTTTATTGAACAATTTCATAAACCTATAACCCAAACTAATTTGTAAATGAAGCTATGTAATTAATTGCAAACCTGAAATACTCAACTGCTTAAGGCTAGAAAAGTCATGCCACCTTCCTCCTCCTTTCCCGAAAGTTTGAAAGTTAAAGGTAACGGTAGAGACAAGGGCCATAAATATGCATAATAATTCAATCTCCAGCCCTCTCACTTGAAAGATAAGTCTCTCTTAGTACAATTTGTGTCATCCGATCGATCCCCATAAGCTGAAAAATCAAATGATATTTGGGGCTGCACTTTCTTTCTTCTGTTTGGTTGGGTTTCTTCTTCAGCTGGAGGGATCAACGTCATCAGAAGCTCACTTCAGATGTTCCGCCGCCGGCGCCGACCACCGGAAAAATAGAGTTGTGAAGATGGGAGTAATTGCTGATAATAGCTCCCGGCTGGGCAGGGAACAGATCGTGGCCATTCATATGGCCCTCCAAAATTATCCTTCATTTAATTCTTGCCATAAGCTGCAGCTCCTCCTCCTCGATTCGCCGGACAACTCTGCCCACGCAACCGCTACCGGTAACATTCATCTAATAGACGTTTATTAGTGATAAATGTCTTCACTAATTATTAGTATTAGATACTAGTACATAGACTAAACTTGTCTATCAATAAATATCACTAATCTATTAGTGTTATTCGTGAAAACGTCAATCTATCAATAATATAAAATTAAATACAAAATTTTAAATAGACTCATCAAAAATTTTATATTATTTTCAAAATCAGAATCTTTGTTGGGGTGCGAATTGAATTGCCACTCATAAAATTTTTTCTTTTTCTTTTTTATTTTTAAAATTACATTGGACCTCCCTATTAAGATGGCAAAAAAATTAGTTGGACCCAATCCTTACACGAACTCGACTTGATTGGGTTGGGAATCTCCAATTTGATAGGGTATTGGTGTCAAATCAAGAATTTAATGGGGTCTCTCGAGATAGGATAGGGATAGGTAAGGATATCCCTATTTGTCATCGTCAACGGTCCCCTATTGTGTAATGTTTAAATAATAAAATATTAAATATTTATTACATGTATAATAATATATTAATTTTTATAAATATTTATTATATTCTATTTCACCCCTTCAAAGTTTATTTTTTTCAAAAATTAAAGAAAAAATAATTATACTACAAAATAAAATAAAAAAAGAGAGAAAAAAGAAAGGTATCCCAATTGATAAAGAAGGGACTCACCCCCTTCTCAGCTTTAAAATTTCGGAGATTAGGGCAGAGATGGAGAGAAAAAACCCCAACTAGATCGGAGATGGGGATTGCCCCGATCCTGCCCCATCTTGTGCTCCATCTCGTTTCCATCCTTACTCCTTAAATTTGAAAATCATAAGTAACAATTTAGTTCATTTACTAAAAATTTGTAATGATTTCATCACATTGTGAGTTTGTTACTTTTACCTAGATTAATAAATTCTCGAGACACCAACTCCCTTTAAATCATTACAAACTTTAAATTACGAGCTAAATCTCATCACTTTCTTTTAACATTTTTTTCCCTTACTTTCATTACAGCTTTGGATCTAATTACCCACAAAAAAGTAGAAGCCATGTTTGGAACATTGACAAGAGAGGAAGTATCTACCATATATGAGCTTCATAAACCCTCCATGAACATCCCCATAATATCCTTATCTACAGCTTCCTTAGTACAACCATCGACAATAATGCCAATTCAAACGTCGTCGTTCATTCAAATGGCCAACGACATCACCCACCAAACACGGTGCATTGCGGCCGTTGTCGGCCAATTCCGGTGGCGGAGAGTCACCGCACTCTACGAGAACAAAAACGGCGGCGACTTCACCACCAACATGGCAATTCTAAAACTCCTATCAGATTCGCTCCGAGATTTCAACTCAGAGATTGAAAACCACCATGATTTCTCTTTATCAGATCCGGAGCCACTGATTGAAGAGAAGCTCATGAATCTCAGCAGAAACACAAATAGAGTCTTTATTTTAGTGCAATCTTCCGTGGAGTTGGCCACCCTTCTCTTCACAAAAGCTAAAAAATTGAATATGATGGAAAATGGATATGTATGGATTGTTGGCGATGACATGGCCAACCTTCTTGATTCTTTAGATTCCGCTGCTTTCAGTGACTTGCAAGGCGTAATTGGGTGTAAGATCTACTTTGAAGAAACCAAAAACAGATTATTCAAGAAATTCAAGACCAAATTTCGGAGGAATTATATGTCTAAATTCTCGGAAGATGAAGGGCGAGGTGACCCCAGCATCTTTGCCCTTCGAGCTTATGATGCTTGTACCGCCGTTGCCTCTGCACTGGACGAGCTGCAGGGAAGGCCAAGTGGACAGCAATGGCCACAGAAAGTTTTGGAAAGTAAATTTGAAGGTGTGAGCGGGGTGGTGAGCTTTAAGAAGGGCATATTGTCGCAGTTACCCACCTTCCAAATCATTAACGTTTTCGGAAAAGGGTATAAAGAGATTGCATTTTGGTCACCAGAGCTGGGATTTTTTGATAAATTCTCCCAACAAACGAGCACAAATGCAAGGACTGGAAATGCTTCCTTCAATTTTTCCAGCTTAGTCTTCTGGCCAGGTTTGTGTAACCTAAACCTCTCCCCGACAAAGAAAAATACTTGGGACTTATTAAAAATTTGACACAATTCTGCATTTAAAATATATATATATATAATCTCTCCAACTTGTTAAACCATTTAATGATGGTAAACCAAAACATATATATATATATACAACTTGGCTCATAGAGAAACTCTGCGTTTTTAAATATTTGACAACTTTATTTTTTAAAAGAAATTTTTGTTTTTGTATTTTTCTATCTTAATTTTAAAATATCTTAATTTTAAAACATTTAGGGGCAGCAAGAACAAACTTTGAGAAGAGTTAAGTTTTTTACTGGTAGAAGAGAAAAGAGAGAAAGAAAGGAAAAAGAATATTTTTTAAAAGTAAATAATTGTCAAATTTCTAGCGGTAGTCGAAAATAGTCTGGAAGGAAATATTATCGGTTGTATTATCGGTTCTAAACATGCATAATCAAGACCACCAATGCCAGTATTTGTAGAATAATTAAGCACTAATCAGGTAATTAAAGACAAATGAAATATTCACAGGGAATGCAAGAAGCGTGCCAAAGGGGTGGGATTTTAGTAACCTTAAGAAACCATTGAGGATCGGAGTTTCAACCAAAGCTGCTTTCCAAGAATTCGTACGAGTGAACTACAACCACACAAATGGGCCTCATTTCTCCGGCTTCTCCATCAGCGTGTTTCAAAAAGTTGCAGCCAATTTACCTTACTTCTTGCCCTACAAATTCCTTCCTTACAATGATTCTTATGATAGTTTGCTGCAAAAAGTCCACAACAAGGTATAAAACCAAACAAAAATTGATCTCTCTTTAGTACACATCCTAGAAATTAAACTGTGGCTATATATGATGCAGGAGTTTGATATGGCAGTGGGAGACTTTGGGATATTTGCAGATCGATTTGAGTACGTAGATTTTTCTGAACCATATTTGGATAATGCAGCGGTGATGATAGTGAAAGAGAAGCCACTGAAGTGGGCGCAATCAATGCTTTTCATGAGAGCTTTCACTCCACAAATGTGGCTGCTCATGCTCTCCATGCATATATTTGTGAGCTCCGCAATTTGGCTGATTGAGCGTAAACATAATGATGCATTGAAGGGATTTGGAAACATGTTATGGTTCTCGGTATCCGTCATTTTTTATTTACATAGTAAGAAAAATTTCATCATCTGTTTGAACTTCTGTGTTGTGGTTCCTGTCTTTCTAATAAACTTTGTATATGTGATATGCAGGAGAACCAATAAAGAGTGGGTTGGCCCGATTTGTGTTGGGGCCATGGCTATTCACCATCCTTATTGTAACAGCAAGTTTCACGGCAAGTCTGTCATCGATGATGACGATCTCAAGGTACCAACCATCTTTTTTGGACATTGAGACCCTGAAGCTGAAAAATGCGACAGTTGGATGCAACAATGGCTCAGTAATGGTGAGATTTTTGTCCCAAGTGTTGTCGTTTCCTGTAGGGAATATCAAACAAATATCCGGTGTGGATCGATTTCCAGAAGCCTTGGAAAAGGAAGAGATTCAAGCAGCTTTCTTCTCCGGTCCCCATGCCGAAGTTTTCCTCACTAAACATTGCAAATACTACACCAGAGCCACCATCTTCAAGCTCGTCGGCATGGGTTTTGTAAGCTTTTACTCATCTCTTCAACAAAAATATATCGTGTTTAATAGATTCTTCAAACTTATTTTCAATATCAACGAGGACCCTAAACTTTAAAAGTGTCATATAAGTTTCTAAAACTTTTCATTTTAGATCAAATAATCATCAACTTATTCAACGTTTTTCAAAATTTATTAAGATCATGACCTTTCAATTTTATTTATGATACGTTTGTAAATTTTGAAAAAAGAAAATATATGGTTTATGTAAAATTGAAAATTTAAAAGTTTATTAGGCCATGTTTAAAGTTCAGGCTTTTCCAAAAGGGTCTCCGTTGACCGTCGACATATCAGAGTCAATAGCGGAGCTGATTGAAGAAAGGAGAATGCCGGATCTGAAGACGACATTGCTCTCCACCTTCAACTGCTCCTCAGGCACAAACGACAATGATATAAACGGGTCGGGTTTAGGACCCGAACCTTTTGCCGGTTTGCTTCTGATTTCAGGTGTCATCGCTTCCACAGCAGTTCTAATCACCGCTTGTCGTCTCGTATTAATGAGGTTGGGCTGGATCACAAAGCCCACTTCATTCAAAGCCCAAATCTTCAATTTGATTAGATTAAGACCCTCTTAATTGCCCCTAATGTATGAAGTTTTCTCATCTTGAGAAACTTTTTTAAGGTTTTGTTATATTATCTAATACGCGTGATGTACGCATATCTTATATATAGGATAAAATAAACTTCTTTATTTTCAACGCATGAACATAGTTCAAACCCAGACAAGCTTAATTCAAACATTAATTGACATCTATTTTTAATCTAGAGGAAATTTTCATTGTTGCAGTTAAAAAAATAATGTTAACAGTAGAATTATTATTTTAAAATCTTATTGCATAATGCGGTGAAGTTTGTAATTCAAGCTAGAGACAGTTTGAGAGGAGTGAATTGTTTTTGAATGGTTGACTAAATTTTAGAATCTCAACATTTTCAATTCTACCTCTATCAGACAATACCTAAAAACGTATATTTGGAAATCAGTCTGATACAAAAATAGACTGCTAGGCAAGCAAAAACCTTAAAGGAAAAAAATACTTTGAATTTTCATCGGTTAGGTAGTCTATTCAACAAAAATATCCTTATAGGTAGTCTATACATTTATATAAAGTTGGAATAATAAGGGTAAGAAAATAGGTATACTAAAGTAATCTAAATTACTTTTTAAGTACTGACAAATATTTGGCATATTAAACAGGGAAGGAAACAACAATGCAGGGTACGAACACAGGATCTCCCACTCTGATACCATATTAAGGATGAATAAACCATCATTCAACTCAAAAGTTTAAAATGATGGATTGGGTAAATTTAATTCATATATTGGATATCTAATAGACTTTGATCACATTTATAACAATCCTTATTCCTCTCCTTGAACAAAATACTATCCAACCGTCCTTCAAATAGTCATTCATCATCTACTCTGGCTAGCCAGCTCAAACTCTTCTCCCACTTCAAATGAATCAGCATTAAAGAAAAGTTATGCATAAATAAGTTATTGCTGAAAATAATAGGCACAAAGTAAAGCTAGCTAATAAATTGCTATCGCACAATTGAATGTGTGGCCACAAGTGGGATTTGTTTAGAGCAGATATGTATTTCCTTCCGCTCAAATGAATAAAAGATATATAAATGGTTGGATTGGTAAAATAGTACGAACAAAGTCCTACGTTGGTGAGTTGGTGAGGTGATCCATGATAAATAAGATAAATAATTATCTACATTGGTTGGAGGCCTTTTGGTGAAACCAAAACACTAAAAGGAAATGTCCAAAAAGAGGTTTCAAGACAATGACAAATATTTCTCTAAGTTCGGTGAATATATATTCCCGACAATGACAAATATGTAGAAATGTATTTTGGAAATAAATCGGAATAGACCTTAAATATTTCTTTTATTGATGAGGTTGATATTCTAAACCTTCATTAATAGAAATGACTTTAAGTTGGAGTTAATGTTTGGTTTAAAAGTTTGATTTAGATGCAATGACATTTATTTTTGGAATAAATATTGTTTGCGAGATTTGTCTTGTTTCTAATAAAAGATTGATATATTTGGTTTTGCGTGAGTTTTTCAGTGGAATAAATGATATTGATGTTCGTTTTATTAGATTGACATTGAAAATCTTATAAGATTTTTATGCATTAATTAATTAACGCATCACAAATTAATTCCAAATAAATTAATTTATTTTGAGTTTAAATCAATTCTCTTACGTTTAATTTACAATAGAAAAATAATCTTCAGTTGTTTGAAAAACTAAGCCAAAAACTCGACCTCAAATTAGTCAACATTAAAAGACAATAAAATTAAGTTGCATGTGTGGCTACAATTTAACGCCAATAAATTGGAAAGTTGACACGATTTAACGTGTGGCTACAAGTGGGAGTTAAGATATTATTGTCTATTGGTATTCAAAGGAGAGAGAAGATAATTTACTTGCAATTAATGTCGTAATGTACCTACAATATAATATATAGACTCAAAAAGTCCAATATTAGCGGATGATTTACTCATCAAATATCCTGAACATTAGTACTAAAAAATATCAACATTAGTTAGAGTTTATAAGAGAAATGCAAATAGTAAATGGTAAATAGCATAATTCATGGTATATATAGATGAAACAATTATGTTGGTTGGTATGAAACATTTTGGTTGTATGAGATCTTTTGGATGAAATCAAAAGTAAAGCCGTGAGGCTTATGCCAAAAGCAGACAATATCATACCATATGTTGGGTTCTAGAAGCGACAATGAGGGGCAGGACCACAGACGATTATCACCGTACTCTGTGTAGGCATACAGGCGCGACGCCACCGTCGTTGTATGGGGAGACGTCGAGGACTGCAGTCTAAAACCTGCAAACTGTAGGTTAACAGACTTGCATAGGTGAAAGACACCACTCATTGATTGTCGGGAGCGCACGCACCTCTGCCAAGATCTCGTACAGCCGGGCGTGCCTCTACCCCACCAACACCAAGAGGTAAGTGAAAAACCTGTTACTAAAAATTTTTAAGGTGTCTACTCATATTTTCTTACTCTAATTACAAACTTGAGTGTCGAATTGTATTAGGTGAGACACCACACCAGCATTGGATTTTCTTGTTGCAGGCTCATTTGCTCCTTGGCGAACACATTCATCCGGAAGATATGTGGACATCTCCAAAATTCGCCCATATGCATATTACCAAAGAAGGAAAAAGGGGGGGGGGGGGGAAAAAAGTACACCCTAGCTCCTTCCTCTTCCTCCCCAAGTACACCAAAAAGTATATTTTATCAAAAAAGGAAAAAAAAGATAGAAAGTCCACCACCCTCCTTCTTCCTCCTTTCCTCCACAAGTTGAGAGTTAAATACAAACCCCAGCCCTCTCGAATGTAAAGCAGTCCGAAGATAAGATCTCTTACAATTTATGTCATCCCCATAAGCTGAAAAATTAAATGATGTTTGGGACTGCTCTTTGTTTCTTCTGTTTGGTTGGGTTTCTTCTTCAGTTGGAGGGATCAGCGTCGTCATCAGAAGCTCACTTCAGATGTTCCGCCGCCGGCGTCGACCACCGGAAAAATAGAGTTGTGAAGGTGGGAGTAATTGCTGATAATAGCTCCAGGGTGGGCAGGGAACAGATTGTGGCCTTTCATATGGCTCTCCAAAATTATCCTTCATTTAATTCTTGCCATAAGCTGCACCTCCTCCTCCTCGATTCGCCGGACAACCCTGCACACGCAACCAGTACCGGTAACATTCATTCACATCCCCTCCACCCGATGTGATCTACATTATAAATATTGAAGTTGATTGGGTAAAAAATATTCTTATGTGTATTTCTTCGAAAATTATTAACGCTTAGAAACTCGTCTCATTATCAATTAATTTTGAGA
The DNA here is from genome assembly GCF_013281855.1 of Momordica charantia. NCBI lineage: Eukaryota > Viridiplantae > Streptophyta > Magnoliopsida > Cucurbitales > Cucurbitaceae > Momordica > Momordica charantia. Next base: position 4,906,847 of record NW_028275166.1, read on the forward strand.
TAGAATTTCTTCAAAAATTATTAACGCTTAGAAACTCGTCTCATTATCAATTAATTTTGAGATAGAATTACTAATATTGATAATTTAGGCAAGTGAGTATAACTGAAAAATATACCAAAAATGCTTAATTATAAAACTAGCTCAACAACGATGTTAACATAACTAATTCCTAATAATAAACTGTATTAGTAAATTTATCATCCTCAACATTGAATTGAACTTGACTGTCCAAACATTGGCAGCCTTGAATGTAACCTAGTTAGGTTTAGATCAGCCTTTGAACTTGAACTTCAAGTCCGACTATTTAATTGACAAAAAAATTTGTCATATTTACAAAACTATACCTTTGTTATATTGCAAATATGAAAAATATTCTTATTATCCATTATTTTACTATTTCTACCATTGGTTTCTTGGAATACTATATTTGCTATTATTTTAGCTCATTTTGCTAGTTATGCAAGCAACCGTTTTTTATTTTAATTTGTATATGGTTGGTCTCCCAAAATTCTGCGCAAATCTCTTTTTTTATTTTCCTAGAACCTTGATGAAAGTACTAATGATCTGGTCAAAGATTTGAATCATTCTCCCCGCATTTGAAATATGATGGTAAATTAACAACTACATTGTTTTCTAGTTTATACCAATTCAAAGTAAAATTATAATTGCCAATCTCTATCTTTTCAGGGGTGTGTAATATTCTCATAGTAAATGGTAATTTAACCAAGATTATTATTTACACATTTTTCCATTTCAGCTTTGGATCTGATTAGCAGCAAAAAAGTGAGCGCCGCCATTCTTGGGACAGATACTTATATTTCCGAGTTTGAAAAAAGCAGTATAAATATCCCCACGATATCACTCCCAGTTGCTGCGGCTTATTCCCTTAATCCTCCTCTAATCTCACCGCCCTCCTTCATTCAGATGGCTCACGACATGTCGTATCACACGCAGTGCGCAGCCGCCATCGTCGGCCACTTTAAGTGGCGCAAAGTTACTGTAATCTACGAGAACAAGAACGACATGTCGACGAAAAACATTGAGACTCTGATTCTCCTCTCTAACTCACTTCGAGATTTCAACGCAGAGATTGAGCAAATCTCAGCTTTCTCTTCATCATTTACGGAAGCTATGATTGAGGAGAAGCTTAAAGGCCTTGCGGGTCGCGAGAGAACAAATTACAAGGTCTTCATAGTGATGCAATTTTCCATGGAGTTGGCAAAAATTCTTTTTCATAAAGCAAATAAAATGAACATGATGGATCAGAATGGATATTTTTGGATTGTTGGAGACGAGATATCAAGTCTTCTAGATTCTTTGGGTATGTCTAATTTCCATAACATGCAGGGCGTCATTGGTTTTCGAACTTATTTTGACCATTCCAAAGATTCTTTCAAGCAATTCAGAAGAAAATTCCGTAGGAAATATATTTCTGAATATCATCAAGAGGATGAGGATGAGGAGGAGAATATTGCAGAGCCCAGCATCTTTGGGCTTCGAGCTTATGATGCATCATGGGCCCTGGCCCAAGCCATGCTCAAACTGCAAGGAAATTTTAGTAGCAAACAACTGTTGAAGGAAATTTTAGGCACTGAATTTGAAGGGCTTAGCGGGAAGATAGGATTTGATCAGAAGAATGGTATGTTAATGCAAGCGCCAACTTTTGAAATCATTTATGTGGTGGGTAAGAGCTACAAAGAGGTGGCATTTTGGAAACAAAATGTTGGATTTTTCAATAGCTTGAATGAAGATCATGAAGAGATCAATAATGGGGTTGTGGATTTGTCAAGATTGGTTTACTGGGGAGGGAGAGGACATAGTAGAGGTCTAGAAGAAGGGAGGATTAGTAGTCCTGATTATGGAGTTGGCAGAACATTAAGAATTGGTGTTCCAGCCAATAATACGTTTCATGAATTTGTGAAGGTATCGTACGACCACATTAATGGAATTTACATCTCTGGATTTTCCATTACTGTGTTTGAAGCTGTCGTCAAGAACCTGCCTTATCCATTGTCCTACAAGTTGGTCCCCTTCAATGGCTCTTATGACGGATTGGTAAACCAAGTCTACACAAAGGTAAATTTAATCTTAAACTTTTAGGTTCATTTGTGATTTAATTATGTTAAAGCTGGGAGTAGAATTAGAACTAAGTCTGATATGTTCGAACTTCTATACTGTCATTTTCTTCCCATTTAATATTGATTTCTACTTGTAAGTGAGTGATGAGTAGGAGTTGTACGCTAACCAAAGGCTTCTTAATTATTAGGGTTTGGATGGCGGGGTGGGAGATATAGGAATATTTGCGGACCGATTTGAATATGTGGATTTCTCACAGCCATATCTGGTGTCTGGGCTTATGATGATAGTGAGAGAGGAGAAAGAGAATTGGAAAGAATTATGGGTATTCATGAAAACATTTACGATGACAATGTGGATAATATTGCCATTGCTGCATATATTCATAATCTCCGTGGTCTGGCTGGTTAGGGAAGAAGATAGCGAAGCGCCTTTGACATCAGGATTCGGAAACATGCTCTGGTTTGCAATAGCCGTCATTTTTTACGCACAAAGTAAGATTTTAAGGTTTCCTTTAATAACTGTTCTTGTCTTTTCTTTCTTCAGTCAAACAAAATATAATTGAATTTGGTAACTCTTTATTTATATATTGTTGTTTCTTTAGAGGGAAACATGTTTCGTAACGTGTTCTATCCTCTAAAATTTTAAATTCAAAAGAGTAAAAATTTTATATGAAAATTAATCTATATTTTGGAAAGAAACAAGAATCTTGATTTTATTATTTTTAAAACTTTTACACAATCTTAAAAATATTTATTAAAAATGAGAAAAAAAATATAGAACAGTTATCAAATACTTATGTTTTTCCACCGTTAGAAATAAAAGAGACCAGCAGATAGACTCTAAGTTATATGGTTTCTTCTCATTAACAAACAAAAGAGAAAAAGTGTCAAGAACAATGGTACTTATATTGTCCGCTCTAAGCATAATACTCGTGAAACCCAAAAGACCTTATACCGAGATAATTTTCTTCTCCTATATACCACGCTCTCTTCCCTGACAAGGGACTTTGTTGCACTCCTTATAAATCCAATAGTAGGTACGGTTTTATACTATATTAAACTTGTGTTATGGAGTGAAATTTCTGTTTTCAGGAGAACAAGTAAACGGTGGATTGGCTCGGCTGGTGCTAGGGCCATGGTTGTTCGTAATTCTCGTGGTAACCTCAAGTTTCACAGCGAGTTTAACATCAATGATGACGGTTTCAAGATTTGGGCCATCAGTGGTAGACATCGAAACATTGAGGCAGACAAACGCAAGTGTGGGATGCAACTTTCACTCTTTCATAATGCGATATCTGACCAATGTGTTGCATATTCCTCTCGATAACATTAAGACCATCGTGGGGATTGATGATTATCCAAAGGCATTCGACCGTGGAGATATCAAAGCAGCTTTCTTCATAACTCCCCATGCCAAAGTCTTTCTTGCTAAGTACTGCAAAGGCTACACCACTGCTGCTACTTTCGATCTGGGTGGCATTGGCTTTGTAAGTAGTTCTCAATCTCTACTTTATCATCTCCTTATAAACGCTAATCAACCAGAATATTATTCACTTTTGGATGGGATAGAATTTAAATACCTGCTAAAATATATGTTTTAGCTTATAATATTTAGGTTTTTTTTTTTGTTTTGTCCCTATTGTTTAACAAGTTTCGATTTAGTTCTTTCGTGTCTGGACATTTTTATACATAGACTCTCGGTGAATGTTAAAATTAGTTGATGAAAAACTTACCATAATAAAGTTAACAAAATTGACCATACCGAAATATAGAGAAAAAAATGTCATCAAGACATAAAGAAAACTCTAAATTTCTATAAATTTCTTTAAAATTTTAAATAAGGAATTAGAAATTTTGTATTCTTAGATGATTTTTTCCAATCCTCAACTAAATCTCCACCAAATTCCACCAAATTCATCATTTGTAAGTTTATCATTAACCAATTTTAACATTCATCGACTCATAAAGAACTAAATTGAAAAATGTTAAAACAAAAGAGACTAAATTAAAAAATATCTAAACATTAGGGACTAAAACATATCTTTAGTCTAGCCTCTTCTTATTTGTAATTATAACATTTCTATCCTTCTCTAAATGGTAGTGTTTCCTCTCACCTGTTACCCTTTAAATCAAATGGTACCTATATCTTTAGCCTAAAAACTCTATTTTAAACCTTTTTTTTTTTTTGGAAAATGATACCCACTTCGTTGAAAATGTGTGTGAGAAACATACACAAAAATAGATGCTAAAAGAAAGGACTCCAATTTAGCGAAATGGTAGAGAAATCATAATTACAAAAGGGAAAAAATGTCAAACACCCAAGAGGATGCGGAGACTTTTGATATCTTCCCAAAAGTTGATAGAAAGTTCTGAATTTATCCATAAAATAACGATTGTTCCTTTCAAGTCAAACATTCCATAAAATATTTTAAACTGTTGTTAAAAATAACGAGGGTTTATAATAGACATGAACTACTTTTCCCTCAGTGCTAAAAGAACCACGATCTTGAAGGGGACAAGTTTAAGAATCACAAGAGAGTTTATAATAGACATAAACTACTTCTCACTTCCAAATCGTTTTTAGATCAAAGTCTCATTGTTACCAGAGAGTAGATAAATTTTGAACCTACATCCAATGGTTAGAATGGATACATTGTTTATGGGAAGGGAGAAAGAGTAGCTCTTATATTTACAGTTGATTATTATATATGTTGCAATATTGCTTGCAGGCTTTTCCAAAAGGTTCAACTCTGGCTGCGGACGTATCTACATCAATCATTGAGCTGATAGAGAGAAGAGAGATGCCACAGCTACAAACAATGTTGCTCTCCACCTTCAATTGCTCTTCATCTGGCAAGGTTGATGTTGATGCCTCAACTTTGGGGCCAGGGCCTTTCATGGGTTTGTTCATCATTTCAGCAAGTATTGCTGTACTCTGTGCTGCTATAAAACTAGTTAAAAGAAGGTTGGGCAATGGCGCCCATGCACAAGTCCAACCCATGGGTGAGACAAACCCGGTAATTGGATTAGAACTGGTGGACGCTAGGACAATAAACGAGAATGTTGCGAACCGACCTTATCCTCTATAAGAATTCAAGACATAATTAAAAATTTAATTACATGATTGTTGTTGTAATCTAAATTTAATTTCTCTTTACCACTTATCTTTCATCTCTAGAATTTTCCTATATCTCTTACTTTTCTCTCTCTTCTTAACTTTTCTTAGATATATGTATATCTCTAACTTTTCTCTCTCTTCTTAACTTTTCTTAGATATATGTCCAATTATTGATCGTTGACTTTTTTTAGTAGGTAAGAGTGGAAGATCGAACTTAGAACCTCTTGATTGGATATATATATCAACTACCACTGTATTATGTTCACTTTGACTATTGATCCTTGTCTTTATTGTACTTAAGATAGGAGACGTTGACAAAACAAGTTCAATTAATTGCTCTAATATAACAACATTTTGAATTTACAAAGGTTCAATCAAAAGACGAAATGAAACTGTAATTGAAGATTGAAATGACGATGGACGTCAAACAATAAATGAGAACATTACTAATTGTGACCTTTTATCTCTAAGGAAAATGCAATATCTAATCACAAATTTACATAATCGTTTTTTTTTTAAATGATAACACACCATTCATTAAAAAGAGTACGTGAGAAACATAATAATTATTTTTTTAGTACAATATGTAGGAGTGGGAGGTCGAACTCACAAAATCTTGGTTGGAGATATATGTCAATTAACACTAAGCTATGTTCGTTTTGGCCATAATAGTTATTTAATTTTAATCGTTTTAGATCATTCATATGACGTCGGATTAGTGTCTACATTATAAATCTTTATATCTAATCGTCTTTTTCGTATTTGTCTAAAGAAAATCTTCATTATAATTTTAATTTCCCTTTACAATTTATCTTTGAGTTCTCCCTCTAACTTTTATAGATGCAAACAAACCACAAAATTGCTAGCGAGGAATTTGTTAAAAGTTAAAAATACACATCACACATGAAAATTTAGCCTAAAGGGGAAAATGTTAATTTCTTAAAAGTATAAATAATTTAATTCTAAAATATATTTTCAAATTTTATTTTAAAATTCTAATATAACTAACCTTATATATATGTTTTTTTCGTTAAAATTTTGGGGCAGCAATCACTAGATGCGTTCCATTAGCCTAGCTAATAAGTTAGCATAAATTTCAAGACATAAATTAATCCATTCCAAAATATCATTAAAGATATTAAAAAAATGCACAGACGAAACGTGTTGAAAACAAATCATAAGAATTAAGAATCATATTTTTTTTTTGTTTCTAAAAAAAATTGATTTTTTTTATCTACATAACTCATTAAGTTAAAGAATACATTTTTATATGGTAACATTATTTGTATTTATATTTCATTTCACTTTATGCCTCTTTTAAATCAGATTGAAAAATGTTCAAGGCGAGGTTCTTCAAAATTTAGCCCTAGTGGCAAATTGTTTATTTTAAACAAAGCAAAAACTGATCGGAATAAAAATATGTCTTCCAAATAATTAAGATAAATACAAACATGTCCAGTAAACTATTTATTATTCCTATTCTCTAAAATAAATTAAAGAAAGTAAATTTTATATGAAAACTAATTTTTAAATTAAATATTTAAATTGTTTATTATGGATTTATTATGTATTTTATAAGTCAAAAATGATTTTTTTTATATGTGTGAGTGTTCGTACCTCCATTAATTTCATGGGGCAACCGTCTTATCCTAATTTCTTAGATAGGTGGTCATCATGTGATTTGAATTCATTATTTCTAAATCCGTTTTATTTAGCTTGACCTCTTTGGACCAGTGAGTTAAAATGATAAAATAATACTTTTATTTATATTTTAGAAAAATTGAAAATAGGAGAAAAAGAAACAAGAAGCTCGATTTTTAAATTTTAGAAACGAAATGAAAATAATTACCAAATGCATGTGGGATAAACAATAAACAAGAAATTGTAATATTACCAAAACACCATTAACTTCTTAAACCAATTATATACCATGGTTTTAAACTACGCAAATTCATCTCAAAGGTTTCATAAATTCCAAGCAAATCTTCAGAGGTAATTCAAACTCTGATCCTATCAAAAGTCATTTGAATATTTGTAAATTATGAATTCTAATTCTAACGAGCCAAGAAAAATAAACAATTGATCAAGTCTCGTATCGTTACAAGAAGCAGGATATTCCATTGAATATCCTTTCGCGAAACTCTGGTGTTTTTTCTTTGATGCACATACCTACCTATAATATAAATACCATATTATATATAAATTTATAAATACACATCTTTTTTTTTTTTTTTTTTTTTGCAAAAGTATATATATATATATATATATTTAAAAGAAGCCCTCCTTCCTCCCTGGTTCCTCCCCCAAGTTGTGATCAGTTGAAGCTTATAGTTTAAATTTAGTCTTCTAGCCTGGTCTATATCTTTAATATAATTGTCTCTCACATCACGTTAAAGTCAAGTTAATAGTTATTTGTTTTTTTTTTTAAAACTAAGTTAATAATTTATTTAATCAATACATCATTTCATTTTCATTAATAGTGTAAACAGTCGGTGACCGAATGAAAATATAATTAAGAATCAAAGTTCAAGAACTAATGCTCAAAATTTGGGCCCTTAAATTTATAATTGGTTCAAGTCCTATTTTGCTCCCCCAAGCCTTGTAGCTTTATTCTAATTTAGTCTTTAGGTTTCAAAAGAAATTACTATTTCAGTTTGTGTCATTATTATTATTTTTGGGAAAAGATAACCACGTACTTCATTGAAGAGGGTAGGTGAGAAATATACAACAAAAATTTGTGTCATTATTTTATCATTATTCGTTTAAGAAATGGTTGACAGGTGATTTCAAATATAAGTATTAATGTGTATTGATATGAGCTAGATGTATTAAAAGCTACCTAGGTAATTAAGTGAGAGATAAGTTGAATGGAGTGGATGCTGGATCACAAATGTAATTTCTCTTTACCATTACTTTGGTTTGATGGGAAATTACAAGGGAAGATGAAGCAATGGCAAGAGAAAAAGGGCTAAAGACTTTCTCACATGAGGGGAAAAATTGAAATGTAAGGGCTTGGTTGGGATCCTTAATATTTGCGATTTCAGTACATACTCACATCAACACACTAATTAAATATACCAATTTGAAGTCATGCATGTGCCAATGACCAAAATTTTAAAGCTAAGACTCATAATTATTTAAGGCTTGGTGATAAGCATTAATTTCATTTTTATTTTTTTATTTTTAAAGATTGAATTTCTTTTTACAATACCATGTAGGTGGGGTTTGAACACACAGACTTTTTGATTGGAATACGAGCTAGGCATAGGTTGACTTTAAAAATTGAGCTTAAAACATTAGTTTCACCCATTCAGCTGTTCCTTTGTTTTGTTTTGCAGTTTTTATAAATATTTTTAAAATCTAGCTAGGCCATATTTTGAAAATAAAACATGTAAATTTTATTTTTGAAATTTTGACTAATAATTCATACCAATAAAATTGTTTCTAAACAAGCACATTTCTTAAAAAACTAAAAATGGAATTGTTATCATTCCACACCTTAGTTTTAGTTTTTCCTTTTTTAAAATTATATTTACTTTCTTATAATTTCTTTATATATTTTTCACCTTTCTTTACCCCACATCTCAAATCTTAGCCAAATTAATATATATATATATATATTTAAAACTATCCTCTTCAATCGACACACTCGACATAGATAGGATTCGGTGGCCCCAGCTTCTGCCTCTATCAGGCGGCGGCAGCCCCACCTCCACAGCCACAACATGGAGGAGCAGCTTCTTAATCTACATTACAACCAATCCACATTTTCTCCAGATCGATATATAATGCTAAACCAAAATCGAGCTCGATCGAGAGGGCAGCCCCTTTGTTGGCTCTTCGAGACAAAAGCACTCATAGAAATGGTGTAAATTCCCATGTTCTTTCGAGTATCGTTTGGTTTCGAGAGCCTCCCCTCCCTGTCCCTTACTCGTCTTTTACAGTCGTTATCCTGGATTTTTTTTCCGTATGTCGGGGGAAGTGAGTTTGACAACATTTTTTCAAGTAATATATATTTATCAGCTTAATTTTTAAGGAAAAATGGATATTAATAATTTTATAATTGAACAAAATAGGAACAAAATTCAAACCCCTGCCCTTTGTCTCAAATTCATAGCAACATAGAAAAAACAACACAGGTTAAAACGCAACGCAACAAAGGAAAAAGATTGTGAAGTTTCCCTCCGGCCGTCCTCAACCCTTTTAAAACTTCAAAATATTTTCCCTCAGTCATACAATGACGTCTATATTATTCTCCATCTCTCTCAGATGTTGAATTTCGGAATTTTCCATAATTTTATCCTTCTATTAAATTACCTGCATAATTTCTCAGCTGATGGCGACCTTAACATTAATAATTAGCTTTGATTCTTGCCTCCCATATAATTCCTCTCAAGATCACAACCCTTCTTCAAATCATGTAGAACTTTTTGTCTCATACCAACCGCTGATCAAAATTATGTTTCGCACTCTTTGTTTCTTCTACTTCTTAGGGTTTCTCCTGCTGGACGGCTCATTTTCCGACAACGACGGCGAATTCGGATGTTCCGCCGCCGGAGTTCTCACCGTTGGAGTTATTGTTGACAATAACTCAAGGGTCGGTAGAGAACAGATTATAGCCATTCACATGGCTGCCAAAGATTTTCCCTTTTCTTCTTCATGTGGTAAGGTGAAGCTCCTCCTTGTGGATTCGCCGGAGAACTCTCCTCAGGCAACCGCTTCCGGTGAGATCCATCATCTTCTCTCCCTCCCGGCGGGCCAATAAGAAAATTGTTAAGACCCATTTGATAACGGGGTTTTTTTTTTTCTGTTTTAAACTCATGTAATTCTTTGTTTTTGTTTCACTTCCTTTAAACATTTTCAAAATATAAGCTAAATTTTGAAAACTATGTTTTTATTTTTGAAATTTAACTAAGAGTGTAATAATGTGTTTCTAGGAAAGATAAAAGCATATTAAAGTAATTATTAGTAAATTATCATAATTTTCAAAAACTGAAAATAAAAAATAGGCGGAAATAGCTTAATCGTTGTCCCCCATTCTGCTCTTGATTTCGTCGTTTAGTGAAACTAGTAGAGTTGCATAAGCCCCCTACAATATGGGCAATCGAACCGCAAACAGCTCCTTGTATAGGGATCCAAACTAATCAATTCAATAATAAGAAAAGAGCTTCCCATTTTATTTTAGAGCACAGTGTACTAATGAATAGAAAAAGCAGATTAAAATTCCACATGACGGATGAAGATCTTGAATAGAACACATGTACGGTGCTGTAACCTAAATTATCAGTGAACCAACAAGCGACTGTTGTTGAAACAAGAAGAGTAACATTCTAGCTAGAAGTTAGATACATCTGATTTTGAATTTGATTTCAAATTCACATATATGTGGTCGTCTTTCACAAAAAGTTCTTGATTCCTTTTCAACAGCATTGGATTTAATTACCAAGAAAGAAGTGAAAGCCATGTTTGGAACATTGACAAGGGATGATGTATCTTTAATCTTTGGGCTCAACAAAACCTCCATGAATGTTCCTATAATATCGTTATCTCTAGCTTCTCTAGTTCCACCATGGACGCCAAATCAAATGTCATCGTTTATTCAAATGGCCGATGATATCACCCACCAAATGCGATGCATTGCGGCCACAGTCGGCAGCTTCCAATGGCGGCGAATCACTGCAATCTACGAGGACAGAAACGACGGCTTCACGACCAATATGGCAATTTTAAAGCTCCTCTCCGATTCACTCCGAGATGTCAACTCAGAAATTGAAAACCACATTGGTTTCTCTTCACTGGAGCCAGAGCCACTAATTGAAGAGAAGCTCATGAATCTTACAAGTAACAGCAATAGGGTGTTCGTTTTAATGCAATCTTCCATGGAATTGGCCACCCTTCTTTTCAAAAAGGCAAAAAAGTTGAATATGATGGCAAATGGGTACGTATGGATTGTTGGGGATGAGATTTCAAACATTCTTGATTCTCTACATTCTTCAGCTTTCAATAACTTGCAAGGAGTTATTGGGTGTAAGATTTATTTTGAAGAAAAGGAGAACTCGTTCAAGGAATTCAGAACCAAATTTAGAAGGAATTATATGTCTGAATTCCCAGAAGATGAAGGACAGGGTGACCCCAGCATCTTTGCCCTTCGAGCTTACGATGCATATGGGGCCATTGCCTCTGCCATGGACGAGTTGCAAGGAAACCCAAGTGGAAAACAATGGCCAATGAAGATTTTGGAAAGTAAATTTGATGGTCTAAGTGCGTTTGTGAGCTTTAAGAATGGCATATTGTCACATCCACCCACCTTCCAAATCATTAATATTTTTGGAAAAAGTTACAAAGAGGTTGCTTTTTGGTCACCGGGGTTTGGATTTTCTGATATATTACCCCAACAAGCAAGCACCAACTCAACCACTGGAAATGCTACCATTGATCTATCGAGCCTGGTTTTCTGGCCAGGTTGGAACGAAAAAATTCTCTTTTTTTACATTTCTCTCGTCTTAACTTGACAAACAAGTAGATTTTCACCCGGCTGGACCTAAATATTTTTCTTTATGACAGGTAATGCAAAAACGGTGCCGAAGGGGTGGGATTTTAGCTTCGGAGAGAAACCGTTGAGGATCGGAATTCCGACCACAGCTGCTTTCCAAGAATTCGTACAAGTGAACTACAATCACACAGATGGGCCTCATATCTCCGGCTTCTCCATTAGTGTTTTCCAAGCAGTTGCTAGCAATTTACCTTACTTCTTGCCCTACGATTTTATCCCCTACAATGGCTCTTACGACAACTTGCTCCAAAAAGTCTACAACAAGGTAAAAAGGCCAAAATCCTACTAATTTAAACAATAGAAATAGAATGACATAAAAATACCAACTTTGGAGTTTGGAGGTGCAGGAGTTTGATGGGGCAGTGGGAGATTTTGGGATATTTGCAGACCGATTTAGGTACGTGGATTTCTCTGAGCCGTATTTGGATAATGCAGCGGTGATGATAGTGAAGGAGAAGCCGGTGAGTTGGACGCGATTATGGCTTTTCATGAGAGCTTTCACGGCGGAAATGTGGCTGATTATGCTCTCCATGCATGTGTTTGTGAGCTCTGCAATTTGGCTGATTGAGCGCAAACATAACCATGATTTAAAGGGAATTGGAAACATGCTATGGTTCTCTGTATCCGTCATCTTTATGTCCATAGTAAGTGAATTGCATTGATTTTTTTTTCCATTATCTATATTCAGTAAAGAGAGAACCAATATTTCTTTTTAGTTCTTAAAATCTTAATTTCAATAATTGAAGTTGAATAAAGATAGAAATTGTTCTGTAACTATTAAAGGTTACATTTGGTTAGTGATCTTAAAATATAAATCAATTTTCAGTATTTTGGAATATATGTTTGGTAGCAAATTTGAATAAAAAAAATTCTGACGCGTTTAATAATATATTCGTACACTATATGCGAGTTACCAACTAAAATTTAGTTCTATTAATTTATTAGCATAATATATTATAAATTTTGTAATTAGCATAATATATTATTTTATAGTATTATATAATTTATAATATATTATATTTTACCTGTTCTAATTTTAATAAAAAAAATGAAATGAGTTTACAACATGTATTTATCAAATTTTTATTTTTTTAATATAATTATTTATTTTAAGGTTTTAAATAAAAAATTAGAATTTTAAAATAATTTTTTAAAACAAACCTTCAAACACATATTCATTGAATCTATAAACAAGAAAAAATTGTTCTGATTGCCAACCAAATAGTTCTTAAGATATCTATAAATAATTAAATTTATTTTAATCCATTAGTTTAAACTTTTGGATTCATCAATAATTTAACATGTTTAATATAGTATTTGATTTAGAGATCGTGGTTTCTAACCCTTATATATATATTTTTAATTAACTTGTTGTCGAATCTAGACAAAAAGAATACTTAAAACATCTATGAATTAATTATGTTCAGGAGAACCAGTAAAGAATGGATTGGCTCGATTGGTGTTAGGACCATGGCTATTTGCAATCCTTATAGTAACAGCAAGTTCCACAGCGAGTCTGTCTTCGATGATGACGATCTCGAGATCGCAACCATCGTTTTTGGACATTGAAACGCTGAAGCTAAAGAATGCGACAGTGGGATGCATAATGGTGAGATTTTTATCCCAAGTGTTGTTGATTCCTGCAGAGAATATAAGACAGATAGCCCCCGTGGATTTGTTCCCAAATGCGTTGGAAAAGGGAGCGATTCAGGCGGCTTGCTTCTCTGGGCCCCATGCCAAAGTATTCCTCGCTAAACACTGCAAACACTACACCAAAGCCACCATTTTCAAGCTCGTCGGCATGGGTTTTGTAAGCTCTCTAAATTTTATTACAAGGCTTTTTTTCTTTAGTCTCAACTTAGTGATCTTTTATGTCTTTTTAACACTTCAGCGTGGTATATGCATGTGAGCTAATTTTACTAGTGAAAATTTTGTATAATTGAAAAATGTTAAAATTTTCATTTAAATGTTATTTTGGTTTAAGTAGTCTTGACTTTGATTTTGGTTCATATACTTTGATCAAAATTTTATTTTGATTGATGTACTTTCAACTTTGTTTAAATGGTGATCGTACGCATGCTTTAGGTATAGGAGCAAAAGGGTCAAAGAGTCGCCGACTCCTAGGTGCTCATACAAAAAATAAACAAAAGTGAATATGTTGAAAGTATATAAATCAAATTAGTACCTAAATCTAAAATTTTAATTTTATATTATATTAGGACTATCAATAATTAAGGAGTAGATATATTGAAAAATCAAGCTCTTAGATGAGTGTGAAGACAAGTATTTTCTTATATGGTTAAATATGTGTTTAGTTTAGTTCCTAATGTTTTGGCATTGTTTTCTCCATGAATTAATCCTTATTATTTAAAGTGTTTCAATTCCGTCTCACATGATTTAATGTTGTTCAGATATTTTACTATTTTTGTTGACAATGTTAAAATCCGATGAAAAAGCTTAGCATGATTTTTACTGAGTCAACAAAAATTCAAAGATAAATTAAGTTAATAAAGAAAAGTTTTCGATGCCTCCTACGAAATTTTATGAAGTGAAAATCAACTTTTACGTACTCTATCTTAAATATCTTCATTATCAATTGTTCCTCTAAATTTATGTTATCTCATATATGATGTAACTAAAAATATTACGACATAGAAGACTAAATTGAAACCTATTTTATTTTTGTAACAGGCTTTTCCGAAAGGGTCTCCTCTGACCGTCGACATATCGGCGTCGATCGCAGAGCTGATAGAAAGAAGAGAATTGCCGGACTTGGAGTCGACGTTGCTGTCTACCTTCAACTGCTCCTTAAACGACAATAATGTAGACGGGTCGGGTTTAGGACCCGAACCATTCGCCGGATTGTTTCTGATCGCCGGCGCTATTACTTTGGCGGCAGTTCTATTTACCGCCGGTCGGCTTACGCTGATGAAATTGGGCTGGATAAAAGACGAGCCCACTACAACCAAGCCCCAACTCCCCAAATAGAGTATTGCTATCTCTTTGTTATTTATTATTTGTGTGAGTAATTAATCTATATTTTTTTTCATGTCATATAGAGCATTTTTTTAAATCTATATGCTAAGAATATTTATGTATGTATTTTGTATATTGTGTCAAAAAAATTTTTGAATAAAACAACCTTTTTATTTTGTAAAAATATGACGAAGTTTGTTAATTTGTAGCAATTTAAAAGGAGTAGATTGGTTTCTATATATATATATATATATATATATATATATATATATATATTTATTAGTGATTGAATCTATTTTATATTGTGAAAAAAGAGTTGAATATCTCGAAATTTGATGTGGGAGTGTCTGATTAATATTGAAAATCTGGGATCATTGTGTTTATTTGGCAAGTTAGTAATATGAGCATACAATATCCAAATATATGGATTTACTAGTTTGCTATGAGTTTTAGATGATAATGTGATATTAAATGTAGTGATGTTATTTTCTCTAAAACGCTCATTTGTTTTAAGGTTGGAGTATAAGGTTGATTTAATATTGAAAGTAATAAGAGTTAATAATTATTTTTTTATATAAAATATTTTTTTTAGTACAAAAACAAATATTGTCTGTTTGAAAAATGGAAAACTGAAAAACAAAGTATAATTAGATAGGTATGAAATATTGAGATTTTTATTAGCGACCCCTTTTATAGGTTTATAAAAATAAATATTAATTAAGTATTTACTGAAGAAATTTGTAATGGTACCAAAGCGAGCTGAGTGGCATATATCTTCAACTAAAAGGTTGTGAAATCGATCTCCAGAAAGATAAATTTGTAATGAATAGTTAAAATATTTGCAATATATAAAAAATTTACGAATTTTTTAAATATAGAAAAACATTTCAAATTTGATTTTCATATTTTAATTATTCTGATTTGACCCTTTAAATTTTCAGATATATCGAATCAAATATATTAATGTATCAAATCGGATATATATATTAAGTATATCATTAATATCAAATATATAATTAGTATATAAGGTATATTATTGTTATATTATCGATATCATGTATGTGATTAGTATATCAATGCTTATTATCAAGTATATCAGCGTTATTAATTTGTTTATTAATATAAGAAGTATATCAACGATATATTGACATCATATGAGGTATAAAAGATAGACATTTCATCTAAAATCTGTAAATAACACGATACAATTCAATAAAAGAAACTGAATACAGTAAGAAGAAATAATATATAAGGTATATGCATGGTACATGCACATACATAATTAGGTATATCAAATCAAATGTATCAATGATATATCAAATTAAGTATATATATCATTATTTAGACATCGTGTTTATTAAACAGTATATGAACATTGTTTTCTTATGTGTGCATTAGATCTCTAGATTTTACTATTTTTACGAAATTGAAAAGTGGTTACTAATAAAAATAAAATGAATTTATAGCCTGCAATATATATTTATCAAAGTATTTATTATTTTAAATGTAATTTTGTATTTTAATATTTCAAATTTTGAATCTACAAATGCTAAAAAAAAATGTTTTCGGAATTTTCAAAACTTCAATTGCATAATTTAAAAATATTAAATTTATCAAATAAATATTAATACATTTGATTGGGGGAATTTGATTCAGTGAATTAGAAAGAAATCTGATAGCATACCCTTCAAATTTAAATAAACGAGATACACGTGGCACGTTTTAAAGGGTTTCTTATATTTTTCCACAAACTTATATATAGTGGGGTTGGTAAGTACACTGTACGAAGAAATTACGAGAAAGTCTTTGTTGGGACCACGGAAATTTCATGATACCACCTGTCCACTTATCAAAACCCCTCATTTCCAGCCCAAGAAAACAGCTGACCCAATTTTTATAAAATTCTAAATTAAAAATATATATTTATATATCCTTCTCTTTCAATACATTCTTCCCCACCGCTCTCCACGTCGCGTGGGAGACACGAACCAGTCACATAAACAAGAAACAAACTCCAGACCGAGCGTGATTCATCACGCGCCGCCTTGGGCGCGTAGGCCTGGGATTTCGGCCACTCTGTATAGATCTCCGCCGACACAAATGGCTGTATCGGCTGCCCCCTTTTCTTTTCTTATTCCCAATACTTTCCTTTTTTTTTCTCTCTCTCTAGAAACTTTTGGTCTTTTTTCTCTCTCTAAAAGTAAGAAATGATTAAAATGCTGGAGAGATTCCAGTTATTTGTGAGGAAAACGATGGAGTAGATCCCACTCCATTCCCCAGAAAGCAAAATCCCACGAACCCTAAAAAATTCTTAATGTCATTGTGAAACCCCACACCCAAATCGTATATATGTATATAAGACAGCCTTGCAAACTATATATATATTGTGTGTGCCAGTTCATAGCTCATTTTTTACTCTCTCTGTCTACGCTCTGTCTTGCTTCCCCCCAGATCTTACGGTCTTGAAGTTCCCAATAAAGAAGGTTCTGCTTCTACAGATTCGTGGAATTTGGGCGCTCTGCGGATGGAAGTTTGAGGTTGATTTGGTTGAGAGCGGAGCGAAATGGACGGTGGTGATGGGACAGTCAGGCTCGGAGCTCTGAACTTGAAGCCGGATCGGAGCGGCCTTGATTCGGGTCCCGATGTGTCTGTTTCTTCTCCCGTAACTCGGCAGAAAGCCGCCGCTGCCAAGCAGTTCATAGAGAATCATTACAAGAACTATCTCCAAGGTCTTCAGGATCGTAAAGAGAGGTAGAGTATTTCCTTCTAGCGGTCGTTTGAGTGATCGTAATTCGTGGAAGGAAATATGTGTTTGAGTTTCGTGATTGTGCTGAATCCGCTGATTACCTAATTGGCGAGTTTAATTTTGAGGCGGAGCTATGGATTTTAAAGACCAGTGGAAACTGTGCGAAGAAATTGTGGCTAGCGTCGTTCGTTTTAGAACTCTGAAATTATTGTCAAAAGCTGCTGATCTTTATTTCTAAGCAGATTATTGTTCAACAGATTCAGCCGAATTTTCTGTTTTTTTTTTGTGTTTACAGACGGAGAACACTTCAACGAAGAGTGCAAGAAGCTCAGATGTCAACTGAGGAACAAGAGGAGATGCTTAGGAGCTTGGAACGCAGAGAAACAGAATTTATGAGACTGCAAAGACGTAAAGTTGGGATCGATGACTTTGAACAATTAACAGTTATCGGTAAAGGTGCATTTGGTGAGGTATAGGAAATTCTATTTGCAGCAACTAGAACTCTTTCCGTAGCTTTTAAGCTTCACTTTAAATTTTGCTTTCGTCGGTACAATTGCTTATTTGCTTGTTGATTAAGCTTAAAGACTCTGTTCTACTAACACTAAGACAGGAATAGGAATGCTTTTAGAATTCTCGGGGAATTCTTGATACTGCAACAAACACTATCATACCCATTCTAATTTAGTTATTTAAGTTACTTACACGCAGGTCAGATTATGTCGTGCAAAAGGAACAGGAGAAATTTTTGCCATGAAGAAGCTGAAGAAATCAGAGATGCTCAGCCGTGGGCAGGTGATTTTCTAATGTTATGTACTTTAAATGATTACTCTATGAAACATACAACTCTGCACAAGAATTGCCTTCATTACTACCTGCCAGTTCAATGACAGAATAATTGACATGCCCACCAAAATATTATATAGTTGGTCACGGTAATATAATGTATTTGTTGATGATTGCAAATGCGAGATCTTTTGATCAGATAGTTTACATAGTTACAGTCTTACAGATAAAGAACTACGACTATGAAGAATATGAAATAATTTAACTTGATATGATTCATAAGACACTAAAAATACCATTGCAGATACGTCAACTTGTTTGTATGATAACTGCTGGATAATATGAAGAATGAACTTGCTCATGATTTTGGAATATATTTCATAAATTATTGGGATCATAAAACTTCTAATGTTGTATTTTTTTTCCCTTTCTACATGTTCCAGGTTGAGCATGTTCGTTCTGAGAGGAATTTACTTGCAGAGGTTGATAGTCGGTGCATTGTAAAGCTCTTCTATTCTTTTCAAGATTCCGAATTCTTATACCTTATTATGGAGTATTTACCTGGTGGTGACATTATGACATTACTGATGAGAGAAGACATTCTGTCAGAGGATGTTGCTCGTTTTTACATAGCGGAGAGCATTTTAGCTATTCATTCAATCCATCAGCACAATTATATACATAGGTAACTTTCTCATATCTTACTTCCTTCTCTGTAGTTCTGAACACCTGTCTTCCAGGCCTGGTTTGAAAAAACTATACCACAATAATAATTTTATAAAATTGTAGCCATCTTTTTTTATACCGATACAATAATTTTTTCTGATTATCATATTCCTTCTCTGGAATTCAGACAATTTCATGCTTCTAAGTTCAAGTATACATTGCAGCTTACTCTTACTTTTAACAGTACTTCGCTTACAGGGATATAAAACCAGATAACCTGATACTGGATAAAAATGGCCATCTGAAGCTTTCAGATTTTGGCTTGTGCAAGCCTCTGGATGATAAGTATTCAAGTATACTTTTGAATGACGAAGATTTTACAGCCCAGCAGGCCAAAGGTGAAGTTCAAGGTCATACTGACTCTAATGGATCCCAGTGGATGATGCCAAAAGAACAGATTCAACAGTGGAAGCGTAATCGTCGTGCACTGGTATTGGATTTATCATCTGCTCTGAACTTTCCTTCTTTGCTCCAACATGATTGTTAGATTCATAATCATGTTATTTATGTCTGCAGGCTTTTTCTACTGTTGGGACCCTGGATTATATGGCACCTGAAGTATTGCTTAAGAAAGGATATGGAATGGAGTGTGATTGGTGGTCGTTAGGGGCCATTATGTATGAGATGCTGGCTGGCTATCCTCCTTTTTGTTCTGACGATCCAAGGATGACTTTTCGCAAGGTAAAATCTGTTTGGTATCGTTGGCTATTATGTTTCTGGTTTATGACGTATGGAGTTAATAATATGAGTTCTTTTCAGATAATAAATTGGAGAACTTGCCTGAAATTTCCCGAGGAACCAAAAATCTCAGAAGAAGCTAAGGACCTGATCAGCCACTTGCTATGTGATGTCGAAATGAGGTTGGGAACACGAGGAGTAGAAGAATTAAAGGTAAGCCTACCAAAAAAAAAAAACCTTTTAAATTATCTGTCAAAAGGATGGAGAATGACTGCTTTTATATGTTTATTACCGAGGACATATGAAAGAATCCAATGAGTTTCTCAAATTGAAACACTAAAAAGTTTTAATGGCAAACACAACTATACAAAGTAATTCTAAATGTTGCTGGAAGTGAAAATCTTATTTATTTTCATCTTTCATTTTTAGCATGTCATTTTCATCTAACTAATTGTACTGTCAGGCACATCCATGGTTCAAAGGCATCCAGTGGGATAAGCTGTATGAAATGGAAGCTGTGTATAAACCAACCGTCACTGGAGAACTAGACACTCAGAACTTTGAAAAGTTTCCTGAAGTGAGCACGACACTGAACCTTGCACCCAATTGATAGTTCGTCTGTCTAAAATTGCTTAGTATGATCAGATTCCTTTATGCTTCTGTTCATTTATATCTTTAGTATCTTTCCTAGGACCACGCTTAAGTTTACTCAAATGAATGCTCTACATTTTCCTGCTATAATTTACTCCGTCCCTACACTTCATATTTAGAACGTAATTTCTGCACCTGCCAATTTCTTTGGTATACCAAAGATGAAGAATTATTACTGAATCAACATATTTAGCTTGCCATACCATGGACTTGTCTCTCAGCCTTTGATAAAATACAAGTACACATGGCATGAGGAGATACATTACATTTTTCAGCGGATTGTCTGTCGTCCTTTGTCTTACTTTACAGATATTATGAAATTTATTCCTTGTATTACTTTTTCAACCTCCATTGAGGTGTAGAAATGGACTTTTGTACTCCTTCCCCTTGCCAGCTTCAATCTTTCTTAATCTTTTGCTGAGTTTACTGTACTAAAATTTTTCTCCTTCTCCCCCAAAATGTAGGTTCAAGACCCTCCATCAGAAATGCCAACTGTTGGACCTTGGAGGAAGGTAATGACCTACTCTTCCAGCAATGATGATAGTGAATGGTGCTTGTGACTATGTCTGTTTGCGAAGTGTAGTGTAATTGCTAACTCATCTGTTTTCAGTGGCTACTGGCTTGTGCAAAACTTTGAAACCCTTCATTTCTTATCCTTTTTCCGTGGATCTTTGAATTAAATGCTAAGATGAAATACAGCATTTACAACATACATATGGTCTGATTTAACAGCCGTATAAAAATTTGCTACACTTGGGAAAGATATTTCTACCGGGCATCAGTTTACCATTGATAAAATTTTGCTAGTGGGTGTAACATGAATGCTTCTAATTCCCTTTCCTATTATTCCTTTGAGCTGCTTGCTTTTGCTTGGATCGCTCATTTTATGCCATTTGCACCTCTCAAATTTCTTCTTTTTTTGTTTCAGATGCTGACTTCAAAAGATACCAATTTCATTGGGTTTACTTTTAAGAAGTCAAACGTCAAATCACTTGAGAGTACAGGTACATTGAACAATATAATGTCCTTTGCTTAAATCACTTCCTCTTCTCATATCTTGTTCTTTTAGCATGTTAGTTGAATAATTCATGATGCACATTGCACAATATTGGACAATATAATGTCCTTAAATCAATGTAAATCAATGTACCAATTTCATTGCACAATATACCAATTTCATTGGATTTACTTTGAAGAAGTCACACGTCAAATCACTTGAGAGTACAGGTACATTGAACAATATAATGTCCTTTTCTTGAATCACTTCCTCTTCTCATATCTTGTTCTTTTAGCATGTTAGTTGAACAATTCATGATACATTGGACAATATAATTTCCTTAAATCACTTTCTCTTGTTATATCTTGCTTTCTTAGCATGTTATTTGAACAATTAATGGTGCACAGTCTAGCGTGGCAATAAATATTAAAATGGTACTCTAATATATCACGAGACAAGAAAAATGGTCATTTAGAGGATCTTTAAGTTAGTTTGGTCTCCATATAACTATAGCACTGGAAATCTGAACTCAAGTGCTATCTGCTCACTGTTAAGGCAGTCTCTCAGAAACTATTTAGATAGATACCCTTCGGATTACACGTTTGGTTCTCTTTCAGCACTATAAGTTAGATGAGGGTGCTCAGACCTCGATAAGTATATATATAGAGCAAAAGTAGCGGCCTATTAACCTAAACTTCAATTCGCAGGTACGGATGTGCATTCGAATGCGTCATCGAAGACACCATCTTTGGTTTCCTTGTTGGGTATGACTTTCTCGTCCTCCTTCCCTTTTCCATGTGTTCATTCATGAAAAAACTACAAGCTGAGTAAACTTTGAGCGGTATTCTAGTTTCTACCATTGTTTAATATAACAAACTTTCCTGTTGTCTCAGGTCGAATAGACTTGCAAGAAACTGCGATACCTGAAATTGAGCAAAAGCAGGAATCATAAGCCTTTCTTCTTCTGATCACATCCCATTTCCTGTGAGTAAAATGTGCTGAATAGAAATTACACAAGATGATGTTTGCCCACAGTCTGGTATGAAAGGTGATATGGATATAAAGATTATCACTTTTAAAAGCTCGCAAAGATACTGCTTACCTTTTGAATATTACGATATCTCATTACAACTGTAAAGCATAATAAGCATTGAATTGAATATGATTAATTTTTCTTCTTGACCTCTTCATTCCCATTTTGTTTATTGAACCTTGTAATCATTCTGCCGAATTGATGCAATTTTGTCGGTTAAAGTGGATCCAATGCTTGTTCAAGTTATCATTCGAATCTGTTTGAGATTTATGCAAATCGATTGAAGATTATTCAACCCTTTGAATCCCACGATTTCATGACCAATCAAGGATTGTATATTGGGTACGTAAAATTATTATGCATATATTAGAAAAATAATATATTTATATTCTTCTTGTTGGAAGTCATGGACTGGGATCTCGTGATTGGGCCAGACTTATACCAGGTTCCTTAAGGTCCATTAACATGGTAAATTGAGGTATGGATAATTCAATTTTAAAAAAGCCTGACGTGGCATAGTTTAATTGCTACGTCATGCTTAAAAATGTATAATAATAATTATGAAGGCTTGAAGAGTGACTGATAATTTTAAAAAAAAAAAAATATTACAAATTAGTATATTTAAGACTCGCTTGTAATGTTCCCAAAATAGAATTGCATAATACCCCCACCTCTATATA
The DNA here is from genome assembly GCF_013281855.1 of Momordica charantia. Lineage (NCBI taxonomy): Eukaryota > Viridiplantae > Streptophyta > Magnoliopsida > Cucurbitales > Cucurbitaceae > Momordica > Momordica charantia. The sequence continues at coordinate 4,929,866 of NW_028275166.1, forward strand.
TTCAATAATGATAAAGATATTATTTGTATTTATATTTTAGAACAAATAAGAAATTGGAAAAAGAAATTAAAAAAAATATATTTTTATTGTTTTCAAAATTTCTACACAAAATGCTTCTAAAAATGGAGAAAAGAAAGACTCTCAAATGTTTAGATATCTTTTAAATTAGAAACGAGAAATAAGAAATAATAGCAAGGCTTATATAATTAATTAAATGTTTTTTTATTAACCACGAAAGTATATTTAGGAATAAATATATGAATGATAATTTTTCAGTACTGTTGGTGATAGAAAAGTCCAAAATTTAAAGCTTTTGTATTTTCTTCAAAGTTGCTCTTAGATATTTAGTTGGAAATCAAGGTGGATATTGTCCTGAGTGTACTTTGCTACAAACATTTTTCTCTAAATCAAGAAATAAATAAAGAGGAAAAAACAAGCCCGATGATAATGGATGCCAGAGGGGAAAACATGAAAATGACACACAAATTATAGGGAAAAGGATGACCAAATAAGTTTTCATCACAGAAATTTAATCATTTAATTTGGTGTACGAAAAAAGTAAATTTCCTTTTCACTTTGATTACTGAATTATTATTGATTCCTAATAATCCCATCTTTTTAATTTTTATGTTCTTTCACTCTTACCCACTTGAAGCGAGACAAATTTAAATACTACATAAACGTTATTGTTATTGTTGAATAAGAAATTGATACAGTGATGATTGAGATTTGAATTAAGGTAAAATTGCGTACCTTATCTAGGAAATATTTCTTATCATTTATATAAATATGGTAATAATGACTTCTTTAACCTTCAGAACTCACTATAGTAGATTTAGCTCTCAGTAATGCAACACTCTTTCAGTTGGTGAAGTTCAAAGAAATAATTTATGTTACTAGAGAACCTCAGACAAGAATGTAAGTTAGACTCATTAGTCAATGAGAGGCCATATGCATGCAAAGTGGCAAATAAAGGAAGAAGATGCTTATGCTATTTCAAGGATCGTTGAGTTCTTTTGACCCAAAAGATAGGGAAAAAAGTTAACTTGAGATAAAATTAGAATCACACTCAAAGAAAGAATATGTTCATTTGACCGAGATGAGAAATCAGCTTTCTTTTCTAAAAAATTCTAAAAAGAGAGGAAAAGAAAATGTAGAATCTCATCTTAATATCTTAGATGTTCGAACATTTTAAATACTTAGGTGAGTTTTGAAGATATCTTGGAAACCAATGTCTAACTTGAAGGATATTGGTAAAACAATCGTGAATAAATCTTACCAAACAAACGTGATTATCTTCGGTTTGCATAATGTGTGATCGGAATTTATTGGAGATTAAAACGCGACTACAAAAATAAAATAATTAATGCACTTTGGAGGATCCTCCAGTTGTAAATTTGACGGTATGCAAGATGGAGAGAGTGGAGCTTTTGTTTTTTGTTGGTTTTGCTTTTCAAAAATCTGAGTAGATTGGTTGAATAAGGGACTGAGTTGCTTTATGCCTCACTTCTTCCCCTTTAGAATATCCTTGTCCTTTATTGGAACCCCAAAATCTAATTATAATCTAAAGAAATAATACTGTTTTTGGGCCACTGATCCATCAATTGATGGCTTCCCCAATTCTTGGGGGCCCATCCATCACTCACCTTTTTCAAAACTAAATTTGAAATTTTGTTAGGTCATAGACCCTACTAGATACGTTACTTTTCTCTACCGGAACAATGATCCACCCAAACGGGAGGCGAATCTCTGTTTACGCTCCCTCCAGTTGGGGTGGGGAACGAGGAAGAAATAAATGTAGAAATAGAAACCACTCCCAAAACGAAGGAGACTAAACAGGAACAAGAGGGATCCACCGAAGAAGATACTTTTCCTCACCTCTCTCATTCTCTGCTTCTATTCTCACATTCTCATTTCTCACTACTCATACTCTAAATTCTTAAGAAATTTAAAAACTTTTCTTTTCAAATAGGATTTCTCATCAGAAATAATTCAAATGATAATTTGCTAGGGATAAAGAACTATTAATATGGAATTTCTTAGAAAAAAGGTCGCGATATCTATGAGTTCCTACACTGAATCCTTATCCGATCTCCGCTAAATTTTGTGGGGATGGAGAGAAATGTGGGGTAAGTAGAGATGAGGATGCTCACCCACCCGATGACACTCCTAATGAATAAGTTATTGAAAAAGGATATGCACATGGTTCATATACTTATTATTTTTTTGAACTCTTTTAGCGCTATATTATTACTTATTCGTATAGTTTCGAAATTTATTTTAACTATGATGCTGTGTTGTTTTATTCATGTATTTTTTGCTCAAGTGTCATGTGCTATGCACACTTAACTTCGTAATTTTATAAAAAGGAGTAGAATTAAAAGAAACCTAGCATTTGTTTAGGACACTTTTTAGTATGAATATGTGACAAAATTATTTTTAAAAGTTAACTTGAAAATAGTAAACAATGCACTCTAAAAATGGTTAAAATCTTAACTAAACCTAAAACTTTGCTAACATGAGCTCAATTTAGTAGTTAAGACATCTTATTCCCTTTTGAGAGGTCCAAAGTTGAATCACTTATCTCCACATTTACACAAATAATTCTAAAATTTTAAGTGCTAATATGATAGGTAAGGTATTACTTTATATATATATATATATATATATATATATATATATATATTCTTAATAAAGATTTTTGGTTTAAAAATAATAATTATAAAGATTTCCGGAGTAAATTTGAAAATTCTAGTAAAACAAAATATTTCTTTGATGTCTTTTTTATTACGTAGTAAACAAAATTAATCATATCACATTAATTAAGGATAATTAGCCTATAAAATATTAAACTGAGAGAGAATTGCATTATTATTATTTTTAATTAATTTTACTTTTGGACTTCAAACATTTGCAACAAATGGAATCATTGGCCCCAAGTTGTGGATGGTCAAGCAAAGTCGGGTAGAACTTTTGAGTTATAATGTCTTTGGAGGCTATTTTAAAAACTTATTTACAAAAACGTCTAAAATTTTCTAATTTTACACTTTTATATTTATATTTCCGTAGGTAGGATTTTATTTTAATTTCGATTTTATCCTTATTTATTGTGTTTACATTTATTATAGTATTTGTTTTTTTAAATATAAAAGATTTAATTTCATAAATTATTATCATAATTCTTTAATTGTTGTGGGTCCCATGCTAATTTTCAACCAAAATCCATTAATTGAATGATTGATTTTTCCTTAATTCACTCCCACATTTGTGTTCAATCTTCAAGGATAATTCAAAATCACACAAACATGTTTTGAAGTCTCAATAAACATATATCCGTATATTCAAAATCATAGTATAGATACATTCAAAATCACTATAGTATATGCGGGTTTATCTTAATCAAAATCTCATTTCGAATGGGAAAAACGGAGACAGACGATTTATTAAAAATATATATTAAATCTTGAAACATTTATTCAAGTTCAAGATTTAATTCATTAAATTAAAAGTTTTAGGTTAAAAATAAAATTGACCCTTCAAATTAAGCATTTTTTTCCGTACGAATTTAAATCCTCGTCTAAACAACTGATTGACAAAGAAATGCTGATTAGTCAGAACAAATTCAATATCTTATTCTTATAACCTTTGCATGTATGAGAGGAAATTTGTTTAATAAACCATCCATATACAATGATTTATGAAGAATCAGTCGAATGACAATTATACTGAGGTGTGGCTATTTACATAAGTTTTTTTCTTTTTCTTTTTTTGTCACCCGACTATTTATATAGAAAATAATTAACTCATTTTTATAAATAATAATTGACTGTACTTTTAGTTTTAGCTCTGAATTTTCTTATACATGCATTGTAAGCATTGCCGACATGAATTTGGACAAAAGAAAATGATGATGTTTTTATAAGGTACACTATTTTTCATGTCCTTCCTTTTCCATGTCTCCTTAAACATATCCCACTTTTTTTATTTTATTCTTTTGTCCTTAGTTTTATATATATGCCTCCTATAAACCTCAATATATAAGGTAATTAATATATATTCAAAAGCTTTTTCCAACTTTATTCATTAGCCAGATCGAATGGAGATAAAGGTCACTTCTAAGTTTTCATTATTGTTCTTTATAATTATTGTCCTTTTATAAGAATTCTCGTGTTCGAACAACTATTCATTTGTATAAAGATGAGAGATAGATATACCATGAAATTTATTGGGCAAAAGCATTTTTACATGCAAATTCTTTTTATTTTCTAGCTTAAAAATTGTGACTTATTTAGAATAACAAATCTGATTAAATTGATTTATGTTTTATTACTTTATACACTTGTAATATTTATTTAGACACTTGAATACATATATACTTTCTATATTTAGAATGCGTATGAAAGTATAAAAAATCAAATATTATTAATTAGTTGTAAAATGATAAAATATAATTGTGATTAGGATGGAGGGTAGAATTCAAATCAGTATATAAATAATTTTTGTCCCATCCTCATCCTTAAAATAAATTAAAATGGGAAATAATTATTCAATCTCTAACCCCAATTTTCTAATTTAAAATGAAGATTTCCACCCCATTGGGATAGATACTATATGAGAAAAAGTGACAACCTTTATGCACGCGTAATAGAATCAAGAATGTGATCTTTTTAGAGAAAAGATATATCAGACATAAAATATATATCATTTGCAAACCTTCAATATCATAATATAATAAAATGTATGTCAAATATACGAAATTGGAGGTGATATTAAAATTTTAATTTTATCAAATGGAATCCTAAATATTCGAATCAATACCTTATCAAAGCAAAATTACTAAAACAAAACTTTAAAATTTAACAGTAAAATTATCCAATTCGTCCGCAAGAAAAGTATAAACTAAACTTTTTATATATTTAAAGTCCTCTTCCAAAATCAAACAATAAAAAAATATATTTAAACCAAAATGGCTAAATCTACCGACAACGTTCAAATTATAGATGTAAAACTTTTCTAATAATTATTTTAAATTTCAAAAATATATTTAGTAAAAATTTTTATGATGGTAAATTAAAATTGAACCAGATTTCTTTTTTTCTTTTTTTTTTGGGATTAGCCAATAAGCTAACCAAGATTATAATGTTGTTGACAAATTTCTGAAATGGGAATTTTTTGGAATTTTGTTTTTTTAAAACGAAAAATATCAAAAGAGATAAATAATGGCCAATATATTTTTTTATTTTTTCTTTTTCTTACAAAGGGGCTAGAATTTTTTAGTAATTATTACAACCTGTCACATGAAGATATTAATCTTTTATATCAAAGCCGTACATATATTTGGTGAATAACTTATTCTAAAAAATAATTTCTAATAATATTATTGCCTGATTCCTAAAAAGGGAACCACCAAACACGTTACACTTTTCATAAGAAAATCGAACTACACAATGCAAATAGTCAAAATTAGGTTTTTTTTTTCCGTCCCTTAATAGTAATTCTTAAAATCCGGAAAACAATATTTTATTCTTAAGAAAAATTGAATGAGTTTCCTCAATATAGACAAAAATTTCAAGTAAATTACTATTAACAAATTATTTTACACTAGATCACTTATAAAGAAATAGATGATTTATCTTATTTTCTGTCTACATTAATATCATTTTTATGAGTTATTCATCTTCGTTGATATTCTTTTTTACCACAAATATAAAAGTGGAATATTAAATTGTTATTTCCCATTTAATTATAACCAGTTTGTTATTGATATTCTGTTTACTATATTTTAAAAAAAAAACTTTTGGCCAAAAAAATACATTTTGTTTTCATATTTTTGCGTAACAATTTAGTCCTTAAACTTTAGTTTATAACAATTTAGCTCATGTAATTTTAAATGAATAACAATTTAGTCCCTGAACTTTAGTATATAACAGTTAGTCACTATAGTTTAAAATTTGAAATAATCTTATCCCTACTGTAAAAAAATCTAGTCAAAATTAAATGTTGATTTTTATCATATAACGATTTTATTTATAATTTATGAATACATTTGGTCCCTCATCGGTTAATCGAACTACATATATAAGAAACTTAACAAAAAAATTTACGACTAAATTGATTACAAACTTTAAACTACATGAATTAAATTGTTACATAGTAAAAATCCATGAACTAAATTACTACTAATTTAAAAGTACATAAACTAAATCATTACAAACTAAAATTTATTAGCTAAATAGCGAGTAATAATATTGAGTGTTTTTTTAACCAAAATTTTTGAATAACTTATTTTCACATTGTTTTTTAAAAAATATACTAACCTAAAATAAAAATAAAAATAAAAAAATCAGTCAAATAGAATAATAGAGGTCAGTGATCTCCTGGCTCCGCGGAGTCCCACGTGTCCTCAAATGCCGGCCCCATGGACCCACAAGAATCAATTTCTTACAGGAGATTGATCTATTTTGAAATGTCGGAGATATCATGGGCCCCACTTTGGTGAGCTGGATGCCACTTTCACCAACCCCAAGGTCTCCCCTACGCCTCAAATTCCAGTTGCTCTTATTTTTCCTGTGATGGTTGTAGTTTTTTCTTTTTTTATATCCAACTTTTAGTACACCAATGATAAATTTGAGAATTTAAAAAACAGTTGAGAATTATCTAAAAAATTAAAACCATTTAATATGTTTAACCATATTTTTTTATTTAAACATTAAAAGTGTCTTTTATCTTAGAATGTTTACTGATTTTTTAGACAAATTATCCAAAGTTTTCACCTGTATCAACGTCTAATATCTATGTCATTGAAAAGTGAAAAAATTAAAGGCATTAATTCTTGAAACATGTGAATAAAGATTTTAATTAAAAGTAATAATAAATAAAGAACAAACAACTTTTTTTAAGAGATGGTCTCTTATAAAGATCACAACTTTATATGAAATGATATGTTATTTATTAAAAGATACAACTCTACCGAAAGAGATGTGACCATTTAAAAGGCCACAAATAGTGGGTGGTTCTTCGATAGTTTTGAACACCAAAAAAATCTTATCTCAAAAATTTTTCTTCTCTTCATTCAGTACAATTGCTCAAACACTAGCATTCGTTGAGTCATGTGGTTCAAAGTGCTAATAATCTATCCTATTTTGGACGTAATTGTACCGAAAGAAATAAAGTAATGTTGGGTTTGAAATAATTCATAATTTCTCTTTATTTTGCTCTAACATTAATTATATCTACATAAATTAATATTTTAAAAATGAAAAAGACATCTCATGCACCATAAATTAGAGTATCAAATTGAACTAGGAATCAACATAGAATTATATACTAAAAGTCTTTAAGACATTTTTCAAAACAATAGAGAAGGACAGAACCGTCTTATTGATAACCTACCCTAACTACCTTGAGAATAATGTCCCCTCTTTCCTTCAAATTTACGAGGAAACTTTCTCATTAATGTTTTTGTTTTTGCCATCACATTGACTATATCTCCATAAGTTTTGATTTTGAAAACTACAAGTCGTACAAATAAACAAATTAGCACTTTTCCAAGAAAATTATTTTCTCATAACTCATAAGCCTACAATATAGCACGAGTTGAAAATTAAATATTGTGAGTTTTAAGAATTATTAAGAAAGAAAAAAATGATACCTAGCTAATGAATGAATAAATTATTAATGTTGGAGAGATAATGGAAAATGTGTGTTTTATTTTGTACAAGAAAATATATATTTTGTATTACACTCTATGTCTTTAGAGTTTTTAGTGACTTAAAATGAAATAACTTAAAGTGGAAAAAAAAATTGTGAAAGGTAAATTTTGACTGTATTTGTTACATCTAAGTGGAATGAAAAAATTTTAAGACTAAGCAAATATGAAACAATATATAGTTTAAAAAAAAAAAAAAACTTTGAAATTTGCTAATTATTACTTTTCTTTTTGGAGAATGATAATTATTACTTATATCAACCTAATATATAACTTCATCCATTTGAATATAATTTAGTGGATGAATCTTCAAATTATCTTTTTAAGATTAAAGGTTCAATTCCCCTACCATATTTTTTTGTACTAACAAAAAAAAAAAGATACACTTTCTTTTTTTTGGTGGCCTAATTATTGAAAACTACCTCTCTTTTTTAAGTATGCTTAGGTCAGAAAAAATAAAACTCATTCATCTGCAATCTAAATCCAGAAAAGAAAAAAAAAACCAAAAATCCGAAAAGAGTGAAAACGTGGCATGTTGAATATTCCTCTGACCTTTTAGATAAGATATAAAATAACTGAGAAAAAAATATTTGGTTGGATGAAGATCAAATCTTGTAAAAATTTGATTTTTTTTTTTATAAAAAAGTCTCTATTTTACATTTTTCTTCCTTATTTATCGAACCTTAACCTTTAATGGTGGTGAGGATAATATTGATTCTACGGAGCCAAATGATTTCTTAAAAATAATATTTATTATCCAAAAAGTAGGTGTCTTACCTTCATTGGCGGAATCAAAGCAAAGCCACTACAAGTTGGTATCAAACTCCCAACTTTCTCAACAGAGAAAATTAACTACTTAATATTCCTACGGTAAAAGTATATAATTTTACACTTAAATTATATCAATCTACATTTCTAAGTATCTTAATTAACAATTAAAAAGTCAAAACAAAACCAAGAAGATATTTTTATGTGCTTTTTGAGGGGGAGGATGAAAATTGAAGGCAATGAAGGCTGAAAATAAAGAACATGTGGATTTCAAATTGCTGGATGTGTATGAATATTAGCTCTCTTCTCTCTGGCCATGCATACTTGGCACCAAATCTTTGGATGACATTTGTTGGTTGTCGTTTCCATTTCTGCCCTCTATATAAACCCAATATCCTTATTTCTTCTAACTAAAAACCTTCTCTAGCTAGAGAATAATACATAGACTAGAGATCAGAAAGATGGGTGAAATTTTTGTACTCTTCTCCATCTTTCTTCCTACTCTTCTTCTTCTATTACTATTACCTCTAATTTTCTTCAAAAAGGAGAACAACAAAGGCAAGAAGCTGCCTCCTGGTTCCATGGGGTGGCCTCTAATCGGCGAGACCTTCCATCTCTACTCTCGAGATCCGACCATCTTCTTCCTCGACAAACAAAAAAGGTCACTAGTAATACCGCTTTCGGGCGGCAATTTTATACCGTTGGATGTACGAGAGAAAAATATAATTTTTTTTTCTTCTTGGGGATTGTGCAGATATGGGGAAATATTCAAGACCCACATTCATGGATGTCCGTGTGTGATGCTAGCCACGCCAGAGGCGGCTCGGTTCGTGCTGGTGACACAAGCTCACCTCTTCAAGCCCACTTACCCACACGGCAAGGAGCGTCTGATTGGGCCATCGGCTCTGTTTTTCCACCAGAGCGACGCCCATTTGCGCCTCCGGAAGCTGGTTCAGAGCTCCCTCTCACCGGACCCAGTCCGAGCCTTGGTCCCCTATATCGACGCCCTCGCCTCCTCCGCATTGGCCTTCTGGCTCCATGGCCACACCGTCAACACCTTTGAAGAAATGAAAAAGGTGAATCCGTAATCCATCCACTTAAACTTTTGAATTCATTCACATTCAAATTCAAATAATAATTATTGCAACGTGGTTTCTTTCATATTTCATGTGTCACATAATAGTCTAAATTTGAAGTCCACATGATGGTAACCAATTAGTAATCAAATTCCGTTCACACTTGGGAGTTGGGCCAGACATGGTCTGTAACACAAAGACAAAAACAGAGCTGTCAAAAAGTTTTGTGTTCTTAATTTAATCAAATGGGGACCAATTATTCCTTATCAATTTTTAGCATATATCTCTCTCTACCTCGCTGACTTCACACCTCTTGCTGTCGCTGTCTTTGTTGTTGTTCTTCACTCTCCCAAGTTCTCTTTTGAAGTCGGAATTTTGGCGATTTTCGGACATTTGGAGGATGATAATTACAGAGATGAGCTAATGAAGAACTACTCCATGGTTAACAGAGGCTACAATTCTTTCCTCACCAACATTCCCGGAACTATTTACAAAAAAGCACTTAAAGTAAGTAAAAAATGAAAAGACAACATATTCGGATTCGGATTGGGATTCTAAAAAGTTTGATTCTTTTTTAGTTTCAAGTCAAAATTTTCTTTTGGTAAAGGCAAGGAAGAGGCTGGGAGAGATCATAAGCTGTATTATCTCTGAGAAAAGGCAGAATACGACGAAGAAATTGGCGGAGAAGAATCTGCTGGGTTGTTTGCTGAAATGGAGAGATGAAAAAGGAGAAACTTTAAGTGATGAACAGATCGCCGACAACTTAATCGGAGTTCTCTTCGCCGCTCAGGACACGACGGCGAGTGTTCTCACATGGGTTCTTAAATATCTCCATGATAACCGCAAAGTTCTACAAGCTGTGAAGGTCAGTGATGTATCATTGTTCTATTACACATTTTTTTTGAATGCTTGTTAAACATTAATTGAAATGTTTTTTAAATTAGTACCAGGAAGGAACCGAACTCATGATATTTTGATAAGACGTATGTATCAATTACCATTTAATTAAGCTCATGTTTACGAACATTAACTGAAATTTTAAACACCTGTAGAAAAAAGAGTTTCCATGGTTTTGTGTGTGACATTAATTGTTTGGGGGTGCAGGCAGAGCAGAAGGCGATAGAAGAAGCCATTAATGGAGGGAGCCGACCAATGAGCTGGTCTCACACACGAAACATGCCATTTACCAACAAGGTAGGCTGGAGAAATTAATGAACTGCTTGGTGAGAATTGGATAAGAAAAGTCAAATTGGGGCTTTATTTATTATTGGATTGATAAAAAGTTATTTTATAATTCATTATTCTTTCAAGTAAAAGAATATCTGCCTGTTTATTTTTCTACCTCTCAAAACTTGAATGGTGGTCACTAAAAAAGAGTCCAAACCTAAAAATTATTGTACTTGTGGTTTACATTTCCATTTTGAATGCAAAATAGGTGGTGTTAGAGAGCTTGAGAATGGCGAGTATAATAACATTCACTTTCAGAGAAGCTGTGGCAGATGTTGAATACAATGGTAAGATGGTAAAATCCAACCTCAAAATTAAGACTAAATGTGAAAACTTCACACGTTATGAATTTGTAGGTTTGTTTTAAGGAGTGCTTTTAACAAAAGTATCAACACTTATAATTAATAGGTTAGTTTAATCATTCATTTTTAAAGTTGTGTCAGATTTATAAAAGGTTAATTAAAGGTTTTTTTTAAGAGCCTTAGAATAATATTCAACAAATTTTCTTTTTTAACTTACAAAATACTAGTCAAAAGCATTTTTATGTTACTCAATACCAGCTCTTACTTTCTTAAACAAAATAAAAAATAAAATAAAACAAAGAAGAATAACAAACCCTTACTTTCTTAAAAATAAAATAAATGAAAAGAATAAGGAGCTCTTACTTTCTTAGGTGTGGTTTATTTATAATTATTAGAATTTACCTTCTTAGATTTTTTGACCGATATAATATCAATAATTTGGTAAGAGTACTCCACATCCTAAAACCACTCTCAAACATAGCCTAAAAGGTAATATTTGCATGCAAATTAAAATACGGAGATATTATTTTTTAAACATTAAAAATTTCCAGTGAAAAATGTTCAATTTAAAAAAATGTAAGATTTGTAATTTATTTATTTAAAGCAGTGTGGAAGCACTTGTGCAAGATGTCTTTACTGGGAAGAACAAACTATGCAATTCAACCCCCAAATTTGATTAAAAATGAGTGATTCCTTACTTTTAATTACCTTTTGTGGGCAGGATATTTAATTCCAAAGGGTTGGAAAGTAATGCCTTTATTCAGTAATATTCATCACAATTCTGAATACTTTGTTGACCCTCACAAATTTGATCCTTCAAGATTTGAGGTATATTTGAATCACCCAATTCTTTCTTTTCTTTTTTGTTTTATCATACCAGAAAGAAAAATTCTTTTCTTTTTCAAAGTTTGCCTTTAATGTAGCAACAATAAACATTCAGCTATGTCTTATAGTGAAGGTAACCACTAATTTTTCTTCATTTCCAATTTATCAAGATCTAGTTTTAGGGCTTAATCTTATTTAAAAAGTTAATCATGAAGTTTCCATCCCTACATAATATCTAGCTCAAAGTGAAACAAAAACAGAAACTAATAAATTACAATCAACTTGGTACATAGTAATTAAAGATACGAATAAGCGTGTATATATATATATATATATATATTAGAATATTATGTTAGGGAGTTAGATGTAGTTTCGAATAAGTTGTAATATTATTATTATTATTTTAAGTTTAAAAACAAAATCATGCGATCACTTAACAGAATTCAACTAGTTAAGATATATATTATCAACCAAAATATCGGATATTTGAATCATTGCCTATGAACTCAAATTGAAAAAAAAAAAAAGTCATTCGAGCTTAGGAAAGATATTATTTTATACCTTCTCTACAAACTTTGTTTCTTGGAATATATGTTAAATAATTTCTTAACTAAAGAAGGGCATCCTCTCAGGTTGCTCCAAGACCCAATACGTTCATGCCATTTGGCAGTGGGGTCCATGCCTGCCCTGGAAATGAGCTTGCCAAGCTTGAAATCTTGATCATGATCCACCACCTAGTCACCAAATTCAGGTTTTTTTTTTTTTGAGGCAAGAATTTGATTTCGAGGAAAAAATAACAGAAGGGTATAGTTCTAAAGAGTGTACTGTTTGCATCTGCAGATGGGAATTTGCAGGGCGGGGAGATGGGATTCATCATGGGCCATTTCCAGTTCCATTGGATGGGCTTCCAATCAGAGTCTGGAGATTATCCAACTGAGAATGGGCCTCATTTCACTATAGCCCAAAATGGGTTCTCTCTATGAAAATGGGCCTCATTTCAGTACCCAAAGTGGGTCTCTCACTGAAATGAGCTCTCTCTCTCTCTCTCTTTTTTTTGGGGTCCCTTTTTCTCTTATCTTTTTCTGCAATTTGAGCTAGCGATCCATCCACCCCCAAAGCAAATGTGGTGGTTGGTTTCATAATCTTTATAATTTATGAAGAAAAAAAGGGAAAAAATAGCCTTTTCTACCTTACAATCCCATGTAATTTTCTACAAAGCTCTTCAACAAAAAGTAAAACAGAGCATAGTTTCTCCGAAAGGAGATTTTTTATTCAATAACATAATAAAGTTCTCCAATGTGTTATGATATACCTTTATGGTTTTGTTGGTCAAATTATTGTTGGATGTTTACTCTAACAAGTTATCGTTTATCTTTATTTGTTTATTTTAGTTTTATCGTGAGTTTATTCTAATGAGAAATGCAAACATAATTCTACCTTTTTCTTTTTTTTTTAATAGAAATTGAGAAAGACCAAAATACATTAGTTAGAACAAGATCTTCCTCAATAGTCCGTACACAAAACTTTCCAAGCTTAAACCCAAAATAAATGAAAAACCATACCATTATATAATATGAAGAGATCCTTTATCCATAGTTAGCTTATTTTTCTATTGATAGAGGTGAGTTGAATATTATTTTTCTTCATCTTCTTTAATTTATTGAAATATATAATGTTCTTCCTAAAAATCTAATAAAATTTTGTTTTTTAATTCAAGTATTGCCACTTGAATTTTTGAATATTCTAGAGTGAAATGAATATTTAACTTTCAAAATTCACCGACTCATATAAAATAATGTCAACATGAGCTTAGCTCAACATTATATGAGATTATGAGTTTGAATCTCTATACCCCACTTGTTATATTTAAAAAAAAATATATCGTATAAAATAATGTTTATTAGATATTACCTTAGCATTACCATGTCATTATTCAATCTCGTCGGTCCAAAACAAAAAGGGGAAAGCTGAAAATTAAACTTTGAAGTATTGAAGCTGAAGAAGTAATTGCAAAAATGAAAAAATTATAAATTTCAAATGACGTATAACTACCCACTGATCCAAATATGAAAGATGATGAAATCTTGAGCTAAAGCCAACTGAACCCACCAGGACACGCGTCCACAAAACTCACCCCATCAGATAAAACCCCCCAAAGAAAAAGAAAAAAGGACGGAAATAATGAAATATAGAGAGCAAAGAAAGTGGATAATAGCCACCAATCACTTTGCCATTTTTTTTGGAGGAGATGGCGGTTTCTTCACTCTCAGCGGCCACACCCTTGGCTGTGCAGGTGCGGCCCTGTTCTAGTTCTTGGTCTCCCTCCGCCATTTCCAACACCTTCTTTTCTCCATCATTCACCCCAAGAGAAAGACCACACTCCCACTCCCACTCCCACTCCCGACGGACAATCGTGGCCCGAGCCCAAGCTCAGCCGCGCCGGACTTGGCTCCCCGGCCTCGACCCCCCACCGCACCTCGACGGAAGGTCAGCCTTAGCCCCTCAAATTCAACTAATTCTAACTCTTCTTTCTCCCCTCGTAATGCTCTTTCTGCAGTCTGGCCGGCGATTTCGGATTCGACCCACTTGGGCTCGCCGAGGACCCCGAAAGCTTGAAGTGGTACGTCCAAGCGGAGCTCCTCCATTCTCGATTCGCCATGCTCGGAATCTCCGGAATTCTCCTCACAGACGTCTGTATACCCTACACACATTACCCAATTCTTACCCCCACAACACACAATAATAATCATCCTCTTCTTCTTCTTCTTTGTGCCAGCTGCTTCGTGTTACAGGAGTCAGCAAAGTACCAGTTTGGTACACTGCGGGTGCGGCGGAATACGGGTTCGCCAATAAAGAAACCCTCTTCATCGTTCAGCTGCTGTTGATGGGGTCCCAAATTCTGTCTCTCCCGTCATTTCTTTCTGCTTTGTCTGTTCCTGTTCCTGTTCCTGTATGTGGCAGTGATCGTTTTTTCCTTTTCTTTATAGGTTTGTAGAAACCAAAAGATACATGGATTTCAAAAGCCCTGGATCTCAAGCACAAGAAGGAACTTTCTTTGGGTTGGAAGCCGCTCTCGAAGGTCTCGAGCCCGGGTAATGTACAACATTTCAACTTATCTGGAAACTCGTATGATTTCATTTCAATATCTTAACTCAACCAGTAGTTTATCTAAGCAAATGAAAAGGGAGTATTTGTTATTTTATTTCCCCTTTGATTTGAACCTTATGGATTGAACATCCTTGAGCTTTAATTGACTTACAGATACCCTGGGGGTCCTCTGCTGAATCCACTAGGCCTGGCTAAAGATATCAAGAATGCCCATGACTGGAAGCTCAAGGAGATTAAGAATGGTTCAGTTTTCCACTCACATTGTTGAATTTTCATTTTCTTCTTCGTTTTGGACTAATCCTTATTCCTTCGTACAGGACGGTTAGCGATGGTAGCCATGGTTGGGATCTTCGTGCAGGCTTATGTAACTCACGCAGGGCCAATAGATAACCTTGTGGAGCACCTTTCTAATCCATGGCACAAGACTATTATCCAGACACTCTCAAGCTCAAGTCCTTGAAGAAGAAGAAGATAAGGAACTCAAGTCTTCTAATAATTTATCAAATTACGGCGATAAAATCACTGATTCTTTTACACAGAAAAAATACTTATCAAGAATATGGTTCCCAAGAACTCACATCATATGAAGGGCCAGAGCAAGTTTGTATCATATTTTTGGTTTTCTTTACTACTATTCTATGAAAGGTGGAAGTATGCAAGAATAATGACAAAATCAAATTTGAAGTGCAGAAGACGAATATTTGCTTATGGCTGCAAGAATCCTCTCTTTATCTCTGGTAGGAAATGCTTCTAATAAGACCCCATCTTTATAGAAATGGAACAGTGGCACTGTCTGCAACCATCAATTTTCAAGTCTAATTAACAAAAAATGCAAAAGCAAAACACAAACTCATTATTGTTCCCTATCATATGATTTTGTCCATATAGAATTTGAAATAAAGTACATAACTGCATGTTATTAGTATCTTTTATATTATAGAGTTGGGTAGTAACTTTTTATATTCAAACAACCATTGGCCTAGAGTTTTGTTGAAGATATAAAATAATAAAACATAAACAGAAACAACAATTTTTAACTGTTAAATGCTATCTGAAGTAGTTACTATTCATATACTAGTTCTCGAACGATGCAACAAAGAAGCTTTTAAAGAAAAGAGTAAGTTTCTTTCTCAACTTTTTTCAAAAACTTTCTAAATCAAGAGAAGGAACAAAACGGCTCATATAAGAGTTTCCCAAGAAACCAAAACCAGTCTATAAATCAAAACTTTTCTTCAATTCAAAACTACCCAACATTGAGATGGTTAATAAGATGGAAAAATTAAGAAGGGAAAAGAAATTTACCCTGATCCTTAGTCGTTCAGCAACCTCAGATTGTTCATCATATTCATCGATGACCTGAAACCAAATACATTCAAGCTTAAGCATTCAGTGGCGAAATGTGGCAGAGAGAGTTCGTTTTCCATTCCCATATTTATTTTCCCAAGAAAAAGTTTAGTTGATATACTCACATTATGCTTCAAGAAGATAACCGGAGTCTCTTCATCGCCAGAGCCCTTGCACAATTTTGCAAACCCTTGTTCTATATACTTGCAGCTCCCACAAGATGTTCGATAAAAATCCACCACGACTAAGGCACCAGTTTCCTTCGCCCTGTCTAGAATTTTAAGGAAATCTTCGTCCGTCTTGAATTCTCTCACACAATCCACTGGGCAAAGGTCATCATCTTCATCAGACAACCCCCCCTGACTTCCAGCAGCAACTCTAATTCTACTCTCGAACAAGAATTGATGTCTGATATTTAGAGATGATGGGAGTTGGGGTCTTGAAATGGACAATCGAACATGTCCTTTCTCGAACGACCTACTGGGAATCGAAATGGGGATTCTCGATTCGAGTTCTTCATTTGGGTTCAATCCAGAACTGAATAAAGCACTGCAGTACATTCTGCCTTTTGCATTACAACATATATGTAAGCCAAACTCTGATTTGGGTCTTTTCTTACGCAAGTTTTTTCCTAAATTATTGGTGAAAGAACGCTGAGAAAGAATCGAGTGGACGAACTTCAATCAGAAAGCTAACA
Source organism: Momordica charantia (assembly GCF_013281855.1). Lineage (NCBI taxonomy): Eukaryota > Viridiplantae > Streptophyta > Magnoliopsida > Cucurbitales > Cucurbitaceae > Momordica > Momordica charantia. Next base: position 4,946,921 of record NW_028275166.1, read on the forward strand.
AAATTGCCCAATGTATCAGATATAGTATAGCATTCAATTCAGTACATCAATTCAAACAACTAATCTGATTTAACGTAATTCCTGATAACGAAAGAGGGAATTTTGATATCGATTCGGAAAGCATGAAAAATAACTGGGGAAGGAAAGAGAACGAAAGGTGTTAAAAAAATTATGGGAGAAGGCAACAAATGAAGGACCAGTGGGTTACCTCTGAGCGGGAAGGAGAGCGTAGGAGCAGCTGCGAACGAGAAAATGACACGACTCCCACCATTATCTTCTTCCTTTGTTTGCCATGATTTTCTTTCACGTGGGAAGTTGGAGTTTTATGGACAAGGCTTGAAAAAATCTGAAGCTGGAGGCAGCCCAAATTTGGAAGCCCAATATTCAATGAGTTTGGCAAAATCATCAAATTTAATGAATAACAATAATTCAAGAAAATCATTGTTCACTTAAATGATATTCAAAGTACAAGAAAATTTGATGGAAAAAGGCTGTCGTTCATAGCCACTAGCTTGTGTTGATTGTCACAGTCTTGATCTTGGGGAGGAAAACTTGGCACTGTGAGAAAAAATGATAGCAATAGACAAGAACACGATCCACCAATACTATAGAATATGGAAACTTTTTACATTAATGTGGGAAGATTTGGGTAAGTGGTTTGATAAAGAGATTAAGATCATATTAATGTATTAAAAACAGAGAGTCTTGGCACGAGACTAACAAGAAGTTATGTTGCTTTATGTCGACTTGACTTTTGTTTGCTCAACAATGTAAGCATTTTTGGGAAGAATGACTTCTTCTTTTTCTTTCCGTCCTTGGATTCGGACAATGATTCCGCTCTACCAAGACCTTGTTTCGTCGGTTCCTTTGCGTTCGGAGCAGGAGGATCTACTTGGTCACCAGTTGTTGATTCTTTTGACAATGATTCGGCTCTACCAAGACTTTTATTCGTCTGTTCCTTTGCGTTTGGCACTTCTGGAGCAGGAGGATCTGCTTGATCACCAGTTGTTGATTCTTTTGTCTCAAAACTTCCTCTTGGGCTGCTGCTTGTGGGACTTGGTACTACTTGGTTAGGTTTATTGTCATTCCTTTGTTGCTCTTCTTCTTCCTTCCGCATCATCAACTCTTGTTCTTCCTTACACATCCTCAACTCTTGTTCTACTGCCAACTTTCCTTCCTCGGCCTGACCGGCCTTTTCCGTTGCATCTTTCAATGCTTGCTGTCTATCAACTAGTTCACGACTGACTTCTTCCAGCATTTCTTGACTTTTTGCCTCGGATTCCTTCACAGCCTCAATTTGAGAAATTGCTTGCGTCACCCTGATGCTTGCCTGCTCCTCAGCCTCACGGGCACGTTCGCTGAGTTCATTGTATTCCTCTAGTGAAATAGTTACTGTGGTTGGTGAATCTTCTTCGGCGATTTCAGAGGAATTACTCTTTTGTAGTGCTTTGATTGCTTCCAATGCCAACATTGTTGAAGCATTGGAAGCCTCAACCTCCTTCTTTGCTGCAAGTAATCTACTTTCCATAGCGCTTGATTCTGCCTTTGCTTTCTCTGCTTCTATCTTTGCCTTCTGCAGCTCTTCACGAGCCATCTGAGCGAGTGACTTGGCCTCGTCAGCCTCCTGTGCTGCCTGCTTCAATTGATTAGTCAGGTCCAGGCTATTTACGATTCCCTGGACATCAACGAATTCAGACATTGTCTTATCTAATTCAGCTTCAAGTGATGCAGCTTTCTCCGAAGGCCTGCCTTCTCTCTGCTTAGTGGTGGCCATAGTAGATTTCTCCCCTTCAAGCTCTGATTTTAGTGAAGTAGCAGCCGTCTTCAAGCATTTTACTTCTGCAATTGCTTTCTCTATGTTGAGCTTCACTTCTTCCAATTCCCTCTTTGTTGAATCAACCGCTGACTGTACAGTTGCATCTGTTCTATTCTCAGTTTCTGCAAATTCACCTTTCAAGAGCTGTTCATCACCTATCTCCTCCTTAAGAACTGATTCCATATAAGCCATCATTTCAGCTTTCAAATCTGATAGCAAGGTTGAGGCAGTGTTCACTTTCGATTTGAGATCTTCAATCGACAGAATTTGCAAATTTAGTCTGCAAAACTCGGCTTCTGCATCATCTAGCTCTTTCTTCCATTTGAAACAATCTTGCTCTTTGGCCAAGGCTGCACCCATCCTTTGCTCTTCGGCTTCTAAATGGGCAGCTCGTGCAGACTCCAATGATTTCTTTAAAGCTACCAGCTCCATAGTCAGCTCCTTTAGTGCCTGCTCACCTTCCTTAGATGCAGCAAGAGCATCATCAGCATTTTTCACAGCGGAATCTCTCTCACTCTCTAACGAAGAGAATTCATCACGCAGTACTTCCATTTCTTCTTTAATGGATTTCAGTTCCGAAACTGCAGCAGCATGTCCGGCCATGGCCATCTCAAGCTGTGCCTTGGCTAGGGCATCATCATTCTCCTCGGTAGTTTCTTGCTCCATCTCCTCAAGTCTAAGCTTGGCAAGTTCTGAATCCTGTTTTGCCTGCTGCTCTTCCGTTTGTGCAATCTCTAGTGCAAGCTTTAATTCCTCTATGCGTCGTTTAGTGCTTTCAAGCTCATTCAACACTTGGAATTCTGATTCCACAGCTGCCTCTGACTTCTTCCTACAATGAAGAATCTCCTCCTGCACTTCGTCAAGTTTATCCTCTCCTGGATTAATTCTCTGCAGAAGGAGAAAACAGAAAAGATTCCAATTGCTTAGAAATATTGAAAGATCCTTATGGTAAGGAACAAGGCTAAATTAATTTCTATTGATACTCAATCCACAACCGATAAGAACAAATTTGATTGTGTTTCTTCATACACGTTGAACAAATCTATTAATTTCTACTGTAACTTTGCAGCGAAAAGTGACGAGATGTGTAAGAAATAGTAAAATGAAAGACCAAGTTCATCTCTCCCAACCAAAAATTGGTGTCAATGTCATCCAATGCACAAAAAGAAACAAAGGACAAGAAAAGCTAGCAAAAAAAAAACACATAAATACCTCCACCATAGAATGGACTCGACGAGCTTTCCAATCAACAATCCCTCCAAATTTAGAGACAGCCGCTTTTACAGATTCAATAGGTGCCTTGGTTTCAATAAAGCCTCTACTCAAACCACCTTGCTTGAGATTTTTGAGTGAATGAACTTCCATTGCAATGTTATTGTCCTTAGCCTGTACCAGAACACATTCATCAACCAGAACCTTTTCAACATCATTGTTTGACAATTTAACATTAGAAGAGGAAACAGAAAGTACAGTGATTTCGTCGCGATCGTGAACAATAACTTCTGAACTTATTGAAGGCGTATTCTTAGTAGGAAAGAATTCAGGACTTTCAGAATATATTACTCCATTTGCAACCGGAGCAGAATATATAACTCCATTAGCAACAGGACCTGGTGGAGCTCCACCTTCAAAATCTAGCTTTCCATTACAAAGAATGACTGTGGGAGCTTCACTTTCAGATCCTGTCATGTTTTAATCCGTAGTCTTCGTTGGAGTTACACGTTCAGTTGAATTGCCATCGTTGAACGTTGCAACTACATTCACCATTTGAAGAAATTAGAGAAGACAACCACAGACGCATGAGTATCAAAGTAAATCAGAAAAAATAATAATACTCGGAACCCAATGAAAATTAGCAACAAATCAACAAATTCTTCAAAATCCTTATAGAAACAAGCAAGCAAGTCGATAAAATTCTGATTCAAAATCCAGATAAGAGCCTCATTGGCTTATAGAATCAGAGCTGGAAGCCAAAACCAAAATATAAGCCAGGAAGCCGAGGTGAAAACTGAAAATTGATTTCTTACATACAGATTCCAATGCCAAAATCTTCAAATCAAACCATTTCAGTAATGAACGATTGGACCAGACTGCGATGTCATGTCGCTTGCCAAGATTGGTTTCATATAAACGACGAAACGAAATTGTTCTTCACTTTCAGCCATTAACCAAGCAAAATTTGGCAACATTCACAGTGCACAAGACGGAAGCAAAAAAAAAAAAAATATATATATATATATATATCGCAATTCCAGAAACGTACTAAAATTAATGGACAACAAATACTAAACAAGATGAAATTCCGATAATCCCAGAAAGCGGTCTCCAATGGATATATTACTCCGCATTGGCCATAATGCATCTCTAACTAGATCTCTGAATGCATAGTTTAACAATGAGATTGTAATTCGGCAGGAAAAAAGGTTGGAAGAATTCTTAAGCGAATACAAAAAAAGAAACAAGAGAGACAGAGAGAGGGAGAAGCGTACCAGAGGAAATAACGAACTGAAAATGAATCCCCGAGAACGGGGACGGGAGATTTAAGGATAAAAAATAAAATTAAAAACGAAAATGAGGTGGAAAATTGGCGCTAAGAATAGAAAAAAGAAATGGGAGGCGGAGGGCGCGTGGATGCTCCGCCTCCACCTCTTCCTTCTTCCCATGGACATCATCCATTAGAGTCTCTCAGCCCCTCCCCATTTATTTATTTTATCTTTTCATTTTTATATTTTTAGTCTCAAATTTATTATCTTTTCTTATCCTTTTCATTATAACTTACTCAATACTTTCATTATCGGTGAGAAATAGTATAAATTAAATGCAAAAAATGGTCACAAATTATCCCTTTGAGTTAGACCAGAGAGCCAACGAGGTTGTATTTAGTTGTATATTCAAATTATCCAAATTCTGTTAATAACAACCATTTCCTATTTTTATTTATCTACCAAACGTTGGATATGATTTTGCATTAGAGTTTTTCTTCTTTTATTTGTGAAGATATCTAGTTTGAAGATTTCAAATTTGTTTTTGTTTCCACCCATAAACATATAATACTATTGAAGGTGGTGTTAAAAAAAATTATATATCATAAATCTCTTTGCATCTTCTAACTAATTAATGAATTGCAACTCCGGTGCAATGTAATTTTAGTTAATTTAAATAAATATTACTCAAGAGACTTTTTAACCAACTCAAACATAATTTAATCGGTTAAGTCATATTTTTTCAAGGTGGTGAGTTCAATCTCCAACCCATAGTTACTAAATTAAAAAAATAATAATTTTAGACTTATTTAACTCAATCTAACAAAAACGACTCAAGAAAAATTCACATTTTTAGAACATGAACATGTAGTCAATTTTTACCATAAAGTTTTAATGGCATAAAATTGGTTTTCCTTTTCTAGTACAATGCATAAAATTAGATTTTAGACTTAAAAGATAAAAAAAATTTTGGTTAAACTATAAATTTGGTCCTTATTGTTGGGCAAAATTTGAACTAGGCACATATAGTTTTAGAAGTTTAAAAAAAAAAATTAAAGTTTCACTTTAGTTTTCAAGCATGGTCTTTTCCTTTATGGACTTAGTTTCAATTTGATCCCTATAGTTTTAAAAGTCTCAAGTTTAGTTAGTTTCATTTAAGTCACAATTGTTTGGTTAAATCTCATAAGTCATTTTGAAATTGTATTTTACCATCTTAAAGAAATAGGATCTACCCATTTTCTTTTATTTTTTATTAAGTTCTAAATTTTAATAAACTCGGCTAACATATATAATAATCCAAATAGAAAATTGCTACGTGACAAAAGTTATTGAGGAACAATTTGAAAAGCTTGACTAAACCATAAATATCAAATCAAAACTTTGGAAACTATAGAAACTAAATTCAAACTTTTAAAATTATAGGGACTAAATTCTGACCTTTAAAACTATAAGAGCCAAATTCAAACTTTATGTAAATTATAAGGACCAAATTATAACTTAACCTTTTATCTTCCATATTCATTCTAAGAATTATCTAAACAAAAATATATATTCTCACACGTGTGTTAAATATGTATTATAAAACAAAACCATCCTTGAGATTGAGGAGGTCAGAAATTTTGTTGACATTAGTGAAACTAATGAGCTCTCAGAGTTCTTTAATTCAGCTCATTTTGGTTGAAATAAAAAGTTTAGGACAAAAATCAAAGAATCGTTTAGAAAATTTGAAAATTTCCCCAATGTGATTTTTTTTCCAGAAGAATCCTAGAAAGAAAATGGGATCGAATTATTCAAAATGTGTGACATAGTCTAAAGACGTGTAAAATCACATCTTCCTGACTGAACCATTCACAAACATATAATTTACAAGAGAGAGAGAGGAAAAAAAAAACCATCAACAAAAAACATACAAATAAAAGAGAAAAAAGAGAGAATTAAAATTGGGTAATTCTAGCGATCAAGCAAATTAATCCTTCTAGGATCCGTGATGGTGATGTTCCAATGGCGATCCTGAAACCCAATTTTAGCGGCGATCTTGGCGTCCCAATCCAGCTCGATTCTCCTCCTCTTGGTCAAGCCACAGAGCCTCTGCAAGCTCTGGTCCATGGCGTCGTGCAGCTTCCACCACCGCCGGTGCGCCACATCGCTCGCATAAACCCGCTGGTCGTCTATGTTCCAGTTGCAGTCGTAGTCCCTGTAGCACAGCCATGGCTTCAACCCCAAGTAGTGTATGGCGTACACCTTCGCCGGCTCCGCTCCGAACATCTCGTTCTTCACACTCCTCTCCACCGTCGTGTTCGACCAGAAGTTCTTCAAGAAGTTCGCCCGTCGTGGCAGCCGGTGCCACCACACGAACACCTCGTTTAGAAACCCTGTTACCGAACAAAATTCGAGCTTGTTGGAATCTGATGTCACCTCAATATTCTTAAGTCCCATTTCCAACCCAATTCGCAATAAAATGAATAGTCTATATATTTTATCAAATCTCTATTAGGTCAGTTGATATTTTCTTTCGATGTGAGATATAAGTAAATCTAACCTTGGTCGCCACCGTTGTAGGATACAATCTCGTTGCGGTGGTCCATGAAGATTTGAAAGGTACAATTGGAGGGCTCGATGAGCATGATGCCGGAGTTGAAGATGGAGTTGTCGTTTCCAGTGGCTGACATCTGGGGGAAGTGGAAGAGGAGGTCGAGGTTGCGGAGGACGATGATGTCGGAGTCGATGAAGATGATCTTGTCGTAGTCGGTGAGCTGCCATAGCCGAAACTTGCTATAATTGTATTCGTTGTATGAGTCCTTCTCCGCCCGTGGGTTTCGAATTCGAGTTATGATTCGGATGGTCCACCCAGCAGCGACTAGGGCAGTGCGTTTGGACATTGAGATGGATTCATCCATGAGGAGGACAAGGTCTCGTTTTGTTCCCGTCTGGAGGAGGCTTTGGGCCAACGTTATGGCACCGCACACGTATGCTTCTGAGGAGTGGATCACTGTCGCATACGCTTCTCGTTTTATAATCTTTGTTGACTTTTTGATTTTTGAAAGATCATACACTTTGTTAACTCCTGCTGTAATATAGATATGATATATTTGTTAATATCCACTTCAACTTTACTAGTTTACTAAATTTTTTAAACCAATCATAATTTATAGTTACTATCTATACCTAGTTTTTTCTCTCTAGTTGGGACTTCTTAAGGAGTTTTTCTAAGAATTGTGCAGTATTACAATTCTAACCCAATGACCAGGAAAAATTTACAATTTACTTTGAAAACTACATATGTCCTATTTAGGTAGTTGATATTATTTTGAATTTGACGTAAAACACAAATCATTCCCATGGGGACCTCGTGAAAAAGCAATCTCAACTCTCAACCAAAACTCAACCAACACTGATCATATCGAAACGTAGTAACCAAGCAATCATCTTCCTCTCCACCCCCCATGAAAAAAGATCCAATTTTTCTCACCTCTAAATTCAAAAGTTATATTCAATAAATTCAAAATTTTTATTTCCTTTTTGCATGTTCCATAGTTCATACCTCGATCCCAGATGGGCATGGCCAATTGGCAAGACCCAATCGGCAAAGAAACCTTCTGCTCCAACCGGCTCATCTCCGGCTCATAAAACCACCAGTCTCCCTCCCGGCTGACCAAGTCGTCGCACCGGAACAGCTCGATCATCGGTCGGCATTTGCTCAGAAACACCACCTTCGTCCGCGAAAACCAGTCTCTCTTCCCTCTTCTCGCCGCCATGTTTGCCGCTATCAAATGCACTTGTAATCGAAACACCTCCCTCCCCCACCCCTCCTCAGGGAACCGACACGGCAGCTTCGCCACCACCACATCCACATTTGGGTAACTCCGATAATCCGGCATTGGTATCTCTGGACACGACGCACCGTCGATGTCTTCCTCCTCGTCAACCCACTCTGGAAACAAATCCTTCCATTCAAAGTACTCCGACACCTTCAAAAAAAAAATTCAAATAAAAGGATTAAATATACCATAACCTATCAACCTCGAAGTTGAGATTAAATATAACATACCTTCTCAAAACCAATACGTATGATGTCAAAACTCGACTCCCATTCACTAACATCTTCTTCGTCGAAATTCACCATCCCAATCTTAGTCAATTTTCCCATCTTCTTCAAAAGCTTCATCGGTATCTCCAATTGGCTCACATTCCCCTTCACCTTCAAAGGAAGACGCGGCTCTGTCTCCTCCAAAACCGCCTTCATCTGAGAGAAAAAAAATAAAACCCAATTCATTAAAAAGAAAAACACTCAGTTAAAAAAAAAAGAAAAAAAAAAACTACCGGAGTTTAGCTCACCTAACCTTGGGATGGCACTCTCGGAGGGAGCAGGAAACAAACGACGCCGCATTGAGAGGATACGCGGCGGAGGAGGGGCGGCGGAGGAGGAGGGCGGCGTAGACGAGCAAGAAGAAGGCGATGAAGAGGAGGTTGATTCTGATAATTAAAGCTTTAGCCTTCAACATTCTCTGAAGACCACTGAATAATCCTTCCACCATGTTTTTAATTAATTGGTTTTGGAGTGAAGGAAAAAAAAAACTGGGGATATATACGGGACTCAACTGGGTTTGTGTAATTATTTGGAGATGGTTAAGAAATTGGATTATTGTGATAAGAGTTGGAGGAAAAATAAAGGGGAGGGGAGATTAATTGAGATTTAACGTAGTGGTTAGAGAAGTTAAGAGAGCGAAATTAGAGTAGAGTAAAGATTAAAGAAAGTCGGACCACTGGGATAGCTCCACGTGTCCCTTCCTTGGTTTTGGATTTCCGTTTTCTTTTGAACAAGCATGAACATTAAGGAAAGGAAGGGATAAGTTGAGGGTTTGCTTTGCCCTGTTGCCTGTAGGTAGTGAGGGTTGTATAATAGAAATATTGTCCATATATTGGTATTTGGTATTGGGTAGACTCAATTCTCAATTTCCCAATCTGACCTCCCTTAACTCGTTTTGGCTTTACTTTTATCTGCAACAAAGGCCTCGTTTTATTATTAGGAATCGTAGTGATAAAAGAATCATTATAAGATCAATCGAAAATGGAAAATTTATTTGTTTGATGTTGTTGTGGAATCAAAATTAGAAATCAGCCGTGTAAAACAATTACTAGAATATCATTTTCTTATTTTTGTTCAAGTATTATTTTTAATAATGTTGGAGGCGATTCTCACCATATACGTGGCACATGTCAATTGGGTGATGAGTTACACGTGGATTTTGTTAATAAGTTTGAAGTTTCTTTACTTTGGTTTCCTTTCATACGACTGAGCGGACGTCTTGTGTGACCTGACCAAGCGTCATATGGGTCTGTTCCCAACTATTCGAATGAACTGATCAACATCACTTCGGTTCAGCCCTAGACTCCACGACAATACGTCGTGATTCACGGTAACCTTAAAGAGCCGTTGAGGCACTGTCGAAAATATTGTCAGGAAGCTCGCCTATAAATAGACTCATTTGCTCAATTTTTAGGTATGCGAATACTAATATTGAGCATTAGAGTGTGTTCTGTTTTGCATGTCACCCGTCCAACTCATCCTTTGAGTAGTTCTCAGTCCCAATCGAGCTTCCCGGAGTTTGTCATTTTTCTAATCAAACAAATAAAAACAACAATAAATTTTCATCTATTTACGCTAAGAAATGAAATTTATGATCGAATGATCAACTAATGCAAATGAAGTGAAATTTTTCTTCTGGTCGGAAGTTCAAACTCCTATCTCATATTTGTTTGTACTAAAAACGGGGCAATTACAAATATGACAAAAATATTTAGTAAAATTAGCAAATTAATAAGCACATTTTGTTTTTTTTCAAATATAGTACTTAAAAACCAGAGGTCCAATTTTAATATATATATATATATGTGTGTGTAATAATATATATGTAATATATCTAGCTACAGATATATGTATTTGATATAGATTTGATATACTACTTGAGTGTCTAATATATATATGAGTGTCTGTACAATATGTATGTGATATATATCTATTATATTATTAATATGAGTATTTGATATACTACTGAGATGGGTGGAAATTTGAACTATATTTAAAAATTTTAAAAAATAGATAGACATATTTTGAAATACATAAATGATATTTGTTGCCACTAATATTTTCCTAAAAAAATTAAGTCGATTAACATTATCTAAGCGAATCATCAATCATATAATAATCAACCATTTTATATAAAACTAAAATGTACTTTCTTTTACAACAATAAAAATGTAATAATTGTTTAAAAGATATAATAAATATGTAATAATTACCAATTAATTATCAAAGCCAATCGATTAAATAATTTCAGATAAATATTGTATTTGCAATTAATTTCTAAATAATTAATGTCAATTATTGTAATAATCAGCTGGAATTTTATCAGAAATGGTGGCAATCGACTAGTTTAGCAGCCGAGTCAGGGGTAGAATTGTAAAATGGAGTCCACGTGGACGGGTGGGCGAAAAAGGACCAGAAGGCGCGCCAACAAGAAGTTGGTTGCGCAGTCGGGTTCATGCATGCAGTGAAATGTCGCTTTTATCCGTTAGCAAATCGCAAGTCTCCACCAATTCCGAAATTTCCCTAATTTTCTATTCTTTTCCTTTTTTTGTGCTTAAAATTTTCCAGTTCGCAAATTCGTCGTCGTTTTAGTGGAAAGGGTTTGCTTCCACTTTTGGTTGAATATATCAGTCTAAAAACGACGCCGTAAAAGTAGCCACCAAACCAACTTTCACAAATGTTTAACACGACTTATAATAACTTTATGGAATCCTTTTCAAAAAAAAAAAGAGGAAAAAAAATACTTTATGGGATCGAATCGAACCGCGTTTTCAGTTATGGTGAACCATCACATTACACAATTATTGGCCCCTAAAAAAAAACTCCACATTAAAAAATTAAAAAAAACCAAAAAAGGGGAAAACCAAACATTTTTAATAATTTCTTAAATTAAATGTTAGTGATAATCTTTTTCTTCTCTTTTTTTTTAGGAATCATAAGCTTCTATTTTAATATCAATTTATTTATGTATTTTCAAAACGTATCATTATTATTTTATTCTTTAAATTCTTTTAGTACAATATGGGAATGTAGAAATTCAAATTCACGATTTTTTTGGTTCGGAAATAGGTGCTTTAACCAGTTGAATTAAGTTGAAGTTGACATTTTTTTTTATTAAATCTTTGATTAAAGCTTACTAAAATTATCTTTTCATTCGGTAAAAGGTAACAAAAATCCAACTTATAATAAATTATCTGTAATAAATGAGTTTTATGTTGAAATATTAACCCTCATGTCAATTCATTAGTCCAAAAGAATCAAGGTAAATTTCTAAGAAGGTAAAGGGAATGAGTTCAAATTTTGGCGGCCACTTACCTTACCTAGGATTTAGATCCTATGAATTTCTTTGACAATCAGTAGTATGGCTAAGTGGTTGTCTCATGAGATTAATAAAGATAAGGGACCTAATAATCTGTTATTGTCAATTAATTTTGAGATGATTGAAAACGTTCCATAAAATATTGTAATTAATTTTTACCAGAAGGATGGAATGTGATCAGCACAAATATGATTGACAAAGAGATAATAGGGAGCACATATTCTACCTATGGGCTATTGGCTTAGGGGATATGATCAACATAGTGATGATCCACGGGAGATTATGGAGTTGCTTTTTCTTTTTTTCTTTTTTTTTTCTTCTTAATTATAAGTATCATCTCCATGGCTTTTGAGATGATCCGGTTTCAAAAAATTTTAATTTGATTTCTACATGGTTTGGTGATTTATGAATTGTCTCAATATATGTTGCGGTATTGAAATATTGACAATATATATATATTTTTTAAACTAATGAACTTGTGTTTTCTAATTTGATTGCTTAGTTACTTATATTAGAGAATATAAGTAATATATAGATGGAAATAAGAGTTAAGTTTTTAGTTAAAAAGAAAAAGAAAAAGAAAAAGATTAAAGATGGTTTATAAGGTCTATCAAACAATAAAAATCAAATTTAAACTTTTAGACCAAATTGAAATTAAATCCAAGTTATAGAGGTCAAATTTGTAATTTAACATTTTATTTTTTATTAAAATTATATGGATAACCTAATAATTAATGTATTTATAGCCAACATATATAAACGGGCACATGTCTGTGATAAAGAGGTCATAATTAAGTTTAGATCCTTTCACCTCACTTGTACAATAATCATACAAAATATTTTTAAAGTATTATTATTATTGTTAAAGCGAGCATAACTCAGCGGAAATTGATTTATATTTCTAATCAATAGATTGATAGTTTGATGATCATTATTCCACATGTTGTATTTAAAAAAAGTATTATTATTATTATTATTATTATTATTATTTATTTATTTTTGAGAGAGTTGCTTTCTCTCCGTATAAATATCCCACAAATAAGCATACAAAACCCATCTCATAGTAATTTTCGCCTTCTTTGTTCTTTGTCCTCCTCCTCAGCTCACGAGAAACCCAAACCGCCATGGGAAATTTGAAGGGCAGTACAAAAAGTTATAAACGAGTTCTGGTTCCCTACTCGGAGGAGCAACTCGCCGGCGTTTTCAGGAACCACGACAAGGACGGAGATGGGAAGCTCACCAAGGAGGATCTGAAGCAAGCCTTCCACTATCTAGGTTCCAATTTCAGTGCCTTCCGAGCCCACCAAGCCCTACGCGCCGCCGACAGCGACGGCGACGGCGTCATCACCATGGAGGAGCTTGATAAGCTTATTCACTATGCCAAACGTCATAATTACACTATTTGCTAAAAACCATATTATTATTGTTAATTATTATATGCCAGACTTGTATTACCTATGACACGTTCAATAAATCCATAAACCTTTGAGAGTCACACCCTCATATCTGCTTCATCTACTTTATTTTGTAATTAATTATAACATGCCCACTAAATTTCTTTATTGGAGCGCTCTCAATTTCATACCAGTCTTGTCAATAATATTAAACAAAAAAAAAAAAGAAAAAAAGAAGGGGATTCTCTACTTTAGTTGAGGTAGGGAAGCTCTATTTAACTTCTACAATTACAACATCACTCACTTTTACAAACTAATGGCTAGCTAAACTTCTCAGGTGTTTATTTACTTTATGCCAGATAATCAAATAATATATTTTGATATTTCCAACTACTACCTAGCTATAACTCATTTATATAATATAATTATTATTTTTTTAATGTGCTTTACAATATCAAATTTGTTCAATGAATTTAATATACATAAATTTAACCTAATTTAGATAAATGTGTATTACAATATCAAATTTGTGCAATGAATTCAATATATAGAAATGTAACCTAATTGAAATAAAATATTGGAAAATAAGAGCTGAAAAATAATTATAAATCTCTAATATATTAAAAAAGAAAAGGTTGGAAAAATATTTTTAGACTATTATACGATTTCTTTAATTTATAAATTTTCAAAGTACGTCTTAGAAAATTAAGGATAAATAGTAAATAAATTACTCATAACAAATAAATAATTAATTATCAACTAACATACATGAAATGTAAAAAGTTGTGAATCCAAAAATGGTCGTTATTGACATTACCTGCTAATAATAATAATAACCAACAATAATAACAATAATAATGAATTTCAAAAGTATTGGAATTTTAAACGATTTGTAATAATATTTTCATCATCTACTGATATAAAAAAAAGTGTTTTCTTTCATATTTTTCTCTAATACTTTGAGTCTCATCTTTATTTTTAATTCTCTCATTTTCCTGCTCTCAAAGTCTATATAATCTTCAAAACAACTCACAAGATGTACGTGTATATCTATATATGATACATTCCTATTTCAAATCTAAATCTATGTGTTATTTTACTTCCACGAAGTTGAATAAAGGCATTTATCTCTAATAAGACAAATCTATCATTAAGAATGTGTATATTGATTCACTGTACTAGTTTTTTTGTTATTTTATAATTACTATATTATTGTGTTTTTTTATTTATTAATGATTTTTTTTATAATTAGTGTTATTATGTTTTTCATTTAAGATGTTTTTCATGTTTTAATTTTAATTTCTAACCCAATCCTCTAGGTTTTAATTTTATAAGAAATTTTAGTATGTTCATTAAAATATTTTCTCTATTTTTTAGTAACAATAATTCAAATATATTATCTTAATTATTTTTTAACAAATTTACATGGTATTTGATAGAAATATTTAGATCAAAATAAAAGATTCAATTTTTTTTATGAGTTCATTAGAATTTCTAACAAACCACCATAAAATTTTTAATTTTAGATACGGCACGAAGAAGCAAAATGCATTAACTTGTTAAAAAGAAAAAGCAAAATGCATTAATTATTGAACTAAGTTCATGTGGAAAAAAAACTCCTAAAATACATGATTTCTATTAACAAAAATATATTTTACTATATTATTGTGTGTTTTTATTTATTTATAAGAGGTATATTAATATAAAAAATAAAAATTTTGTAAAATTGAGCTGAGCTTAGGGGTAGACACATATTACCATTCTTAAACGCGAATGTTTAATCTCTTAAAAAAACAGAAATTTTGGATTGATGTTTTGAATATTGAAATGATCTATTCCCTTTAGGATCTTATACGTCCATGTGCAATCGAATTCCATTACCAAAGCCCACCTCTATTGGCCTCACAATTTAGAATGAAATACTTTTTTTTTCTTCCCTTTTTTGCCTTTTCTTTTATCAATATAGAATATGTACTTTAGTTGTTAGAATGCAAGTTATACCCTTCTACTATGGGCACCCACAAGCAAATATATTTCTTTAAAAGTTTGGATTCCTTCAAAAAAAAAAAAAAAGAAAAGAAAAGAGAAGGTAATTTAGAAAATATTTAGAACTTTTGGTGTTTTGTTTTGTTTTTTTCCCAATCAATTATGTATTTTGGGATTTTCAATATGCAAAACTTTCAAGGTGAAAAAAGCATCAATGTTCGGTCTTCAAGATGTCGAGTCAATTTTGAAAATGGTCAATTCCATTATTTTATGACATGATTTGTGAGGAATATACAAAACAGTAAAGGCCCAATAAGAGTGGAAAATAGTTTATTTGGATTGTGAAAACGTGTAATGGAATTTTACGACCATCCAACAGTATGTACATATTATATATATTAATTAATTAGTACAATATTTTAATACATCTTTCAACGAGTATTCAACTATGTTTAAATTGACGAAGAATGCACATATCTGAGAAGTACACCAATATAATTTAGGGACAAAGAAAGAAAACAGTCTACAATATATATTATCACATCCAAGTTTTTGTTTTTTTTGGCTTTTTTGTTACTTTTGCAAATTAAAAAAATAGATTACTTTTCTGGTTCCAATTTAATTTCCTTCATCCTTTTAATGAATAAAGCTAAAGATATGTTTTAGTCTTTAATATTTAAATAATTTTTTTATTTAATCCTTATGTTTAAAAAATTTCGATTTAGTCTTTATGTTTTAATAATTTTTCATTAATATTTTTTTTAATAAAACATATGAGAGTGAGGATTCAAATTCACGATGTTCTATAGCCAGAGATTTTTGCCTTATTTAATCGAGACATGAGACATGTTTAAGTTGACCATTTTCATTTATGTTAAAATTATCTATTGATAAACTTACCTGATATATTAATTAGCAAATTGATAGAAATTAAGAAGAGAAAAAAAGTTAGAACATGTATATGACCAGAAAAAATGCCCCTCCCCTCTTCTCTCATTTTGGCAGGAGGATGTTCGGGTTTTTAGCGCCCCTGGTTTGCGTTCTTTTTGTTCTTTAGTTTCACTTTTTGCTTTTGTTGGTAAAAGAGGGAAAAAAAAAAGAAAAAGAAAAAAAGAAAAACCTACAATGAATCGAGTTTACTCCAAACATCGTTTACAAGTCAATAAAAGGGTTTACCATATAAACTCTTACCCAATTGTAAATCCACATCAAGAGATGTGCAATTTGGTTCAAAATTAAATATGCTTGTAATTCCCAACAGCTATAACATTATGGTGAATCATAAATTCAACCGTATGTAAATTTATTGTTTTCATTTCAAACACAATAAGCTAAAGAAAGACTGTGGTGAAAAACGATGCAATGGGACAGTATCACCACTAAGCCAGTAGGCATCTTAGCTTTTTGAGAACTAATTAAGACTAACAAGACATAAAGTACAGAGACCTAACACTAACAAAACATATGGTCAAGTAAGAAAAGTATATTCCAATCAAAGTTTAGAGACCTAACATTAATAAAACATATGGATCATCGAGTAAGAAAAGTATATTTTTTAACCCTATCATATGTATTGTCACAAATCTCTTATAATAATATATATGATTTGTTTTAACCTATTATACGCATCTTTTTGTGTGCCATTGATCAAGTCCTTTGGACCACTTTTCGTGGGACGAGACCAAGTTTCCTTTGTTTGAGCCTCCCAATCCCTTAAGGTCTTCAAAGATTAAAAAATACAAAATCCCAATTTTAGTTGCGTTTAACGCAAACTCGATTCTAACTTATCAAAGAGTGTGTGGCTAAGCACTACACCAACATATAATAGGTCTTGTTGGATGCGAATCCTGGCCTGCCACGTGTCACAATCGGAAAGGTGACTTAGGTGAACGCACGGACAAAATATAGAAATTGACTCCGAAATACTCACGTCGGCAGTCAGGGTAGGACCTACAGTGCCGAGCCAACCTGAGACGAAGTCCGTAACAATGTCTCTTCCGTACCCGACAACACGCCGCGATTTTAGGGTGTGTCAGAATTCCTGTCGGGCCCAGTTTCTATAAATAGAAACCTTTGCCTTAAATGCAAGGTACGCAATCCCAAGTAGACTCGGCAAGTTAGCTCGGACCAGAACTAACTTGTTCGTCGGAGTGCTAACTTTGTTTTGCAGGTCTCAAGAGTGTTTAGGGAAGGTGCGGGACCGTTGGCCGTAGTTCGTCTTGAACGTACCGATCTAAGTCGTATCCGAGCTCATCAATTTCAGGCTCAACAGGTCTACTTTTTCTTAGTTTTAGTGGAATCTTATTCTCATATTAATTTAGCCATCCTATTATCATTTACACATCAACATTACATCTCTCTTATTTTCAAAACAACAAATACTTGTGTTAATAACTACTAAAAGAAATTCCCCTCTTGAAAAGAACAAAATATTCGCACATAAAATAACCAAAGGTCCCGCTAGATGCACTATCAAACCTTTGTCTAGAGTAAGTCTAGAAACCCCAATTGTAGCTCTCAGGGACAAGAGACTCTTAAATTATTCAAATTCACTTCTAAGCATCATACAATCAAACTTGGACAAGGGTCCAATTTACTTCTGCTGTTATCCAAATTTTAGCGTTTCCCTTCAAGATCCCACCATCCTTTTGTCGTTGATGTTAGATATTGACTCCAAAGGTTTAGAACTACAATCAAATATCCACTCGGCGGTGGTCAAATATCGTGTGTATTATAGGCTGATGCGCAACGATGTCGTTCCGAGAGCCCTTAAGTCCTCTCCTATAGGATCAACCATTCTCATGGAAGGCAATGATCTGGAGAAATTTACCTCAACGAATGTTCCCAAGTGTCAATTTTGGGATGAGATTATGAGAAATCCAAATTGGAGGATGGAAGAAGACGAGGCTTTTGAAACTTCTCTTCCTCCTCCCAAAGAATCAAAATCACTGCATATTATTGAACATGATGATGGTAGCGTGAGTATCCAATTCATTGATCCATCAACTACTCCAGGTAATGGATTGATATACACATACACGTCTTCGAATTCTTAATTATTAATATTCATGGAGTTTCATCTCAAAATAAATAATCCAGATCTGTTATGAACGCCTGTTACGTTGATTATCTTCTTAACAGGAGACCCTTGACATCAATTAATCATCAGGAGTCCAAGTTCAAATCAATATGGAGACTCAATCAATCCCTTCGTCTGGACTTTTGACTCTCCTTGGGAACAAAGAATCAAAGAATCCTATTCAGATGACTCTCACTGGAAACAAAGAATCAAAGAATCCTATTTTCAGGATATATTCAAAGGAAGAAACAATTCTCAATTCCCACCAGAGTTGTATTCATCGAGGGAAAGATTGGAAGAAAATATTCCATTTTCTCAATGGTTTTATGAAAGAGATCACTATCAGTATCAACAGGCATTTTCAGCCAAAGACATTAGAAATAATAATGTCCAACTTCAAAATAATGTCAATATTTCCATTTTCTCATGGGGTATTTTTGTTTTAAAAATGTATATTATAAATATGGGGCAAGTATTTTGACGTAGGGCCCTTTTAAGGAGGACGAACTATATATGTTAAGATTGGAAATTTCAGTTTTCTGAATAGTGAAGAGTCTTAACTAAAGAATAAGAAAGAGAAATGTAAATGATCACAAATGCTGGACTCGATTCTTATTAAAAGAAGTGATCAAAAGACAGAGAGGTAGACTGTCAACTATATTAACAAAGATAACAGAGTAAATAGAAATATAAAACTAAATGCAGGTGTCTTTGTTTTTTCTAATACAACATGTTGGAGAATCTCATTGTTTGAGGTATATACTAATTACTGTCGCTTTTAATGTTGATCAATACTAATATTGTTATTTTTATATATTTTTTTAAATAATGATTTTCGATGATTCATCTTTATTATTTGATTAATAATTTAATTTTAAAAAACTATTGGTTTCGTGACTGATCAACAATTTTTTTTTTTTATGAAACTATGTGAAAAATAGTATCTCAATGGTATGGTGTTTTATTTAATTTTTTTTAAGGAAAACATGTCACTTACAATTTAGTGGACTATTTAATATTTATTTAAAAAATAATTATTTTTAATTAATAACTTATATATTTGTTTATTTTTAATAAAGTTTATATATTTATTGGGTTATGGCAAAAAAATTTAGTAAAATTAGTACAATAGCAACCACATTTAATTTTTTTTTTCAAATATAGCACTTTTTGAAAAGAAAAAAATGGAGGTTCCAATTACAATTTTACCGAAATGATATACATCGGTAATATATATGTAATATATTTAATTACTGATATATGTATGTGATATACATCTGATATACTATTGATATGAATATATAATATACTTGCAATATGTATGTGATATACATTTGATATATTACTGAACTGAGTGTCTGTGCAATATGACTGTGATATACATCTAATATACTACTCATATGAGTGTTTAATATACTACTGATATGAGTATCTGATGTAAGTGAAAATTTTTGCTATATTTGAAAATTTTAAAAACATGTGACATATTTTGAAATATATAAAAGATTCTGACATATTTTGAAATATATAAAAGATTTTTGCTATCCACTGCAATTTCTCTATTTAATTTATATCACAACGAATTTAATATATATAAATTAGCTAACCTAATTTAGATAAATGTGTATTACAATATAAAATTTGTACAATGAATTTAATATATTGAAATATAATTAACCTAATTGAAATAAAATATTAAAAAATAATTATAAATATAATTTAAAGGTATCAAACTCATATTAGTGTGTTGTAATTATAGTCAATACGTCTATCATCAGATATAAATTTACCAACATCTTATAAAATAAAAACATATTGATTTTATTACTAAAGTAAATTACTGTTAATGAATATTTTTTAGAAAATGTTACATTTAATCACTCTACTTACAAATATTGAAAAATATAAATAAAACTGTTTTTTTAGTACAAGCGTAAATATTTGAACCTTCGACTACAAGAAAAATAATAGATATCATTTATATTGTTAAACTATGTTCATATAGGCGCAATAAAATTAACTAAGTCTAATAACTGAATTTTTGTTAATTTAAACATAGTTTAGTGGATACGACACATATTACCTTTCTTAATTTGAAAGTTAAGAAAAAGAATTCTCAAAATTTCTTAAGAACCAATCAATTATGTGTTGTGGAATTTTCAATACGCAAAAATTACGAGGCGGAAAAAATATTAGTTGATGGGATTACAAGGTGTGCAAATAATGTCCCACATTGATCGGGGAAAAGAGTAATTCATAGTATGTAAATAAGAATATTTATTTCCATTGGTATAGACTTTTTTTTTTTAAACTAAAAGCAAATCCATGAGTCTTATGTCTAAAGCAGTCAATATCTATAGTTATAGAAATACTTGGGATATCGTTGTCCTTAACATTAATATTATTCATTAACACATCTTTAAAATGTTACCGATCAAATTAGCCCGGATACTTCACGCATATAAAAAAAAAAGTTGGTTGGATGGTGAAAAACGTGTAATTGGAACTGTATGCCATTGAATAGACATATCTTTGAGAAGTAGCACTATAACAAGGAATATAGTTTAGGAAAGATATATATTTTAGTGGAGCAACAATACTTTTTTGTTGTTCTTTTTCATCCACACTTTTAATAAATAAGGCGAAATATTTGTTTTATTCCTTAATATTTAAATTGATTTTTTAATTTAGTTCTTATGATTTAAAAAATTTCGATTTAATCCTTTACATTTTTATGATTTTTTCAATTATATTATTTCAAGTGAATTGATAGAAATTAAGGAGAATAATCAAACCTATCACAAAAAAAAAAAAAAAAAAACCATATCTATACAATTGAACTTTCAAATAAAACC
Source organism: Momordica charantia (assembly GCF_013281855.1). Lineage (NCBI taxonomy): Eukaryota > Viridiplantae > Streptophyta > Magnoliopsida > Cucurbitales > Cucurbitaceae > Momordica > Momordica charantia. Next base: position 4,967,940 of record NW_028275166.1, read on the forward strand.
ACAACAACATTAAGGAAAATCACATTATAGTTTTAAATGTATTCTATAAATATATTTTACTTTTCAAGGGTTACCAAATTACGATGAAATCTACTATTTGTCTTTATATTCAACAAAATATTTATTTATTTTTTGTTATAACATTATGGTGAACCAAAAATTGAAATTTGTTGTTTTCTTTTCAAACACAATTAGGTAAAGAAAAACACTGTGATCTACGTAGGTGAGTTGGTGAAAAATGTGTTGCATATGCAATGGGACAATATCACCCACTAAATAGGTATCATTTTTCGAATGTATTAGAATGAAATCAAGATAACAACGCAACAATAAGAAATTTAGGAATATTTTCATCGCTACATTGTGATCGAGCAAGATCTTAATATTTATACGCTACTGTACAAGAGAGTAAAGTCTTATGAAAATAATAAAAGGAATTAATTGAAAATTTATATATATATATATATATATATATTTATAACTTATGAAAAGAAGAAACACAATTAGTGAAATGTTTATCTTTAATTTATTTATATTTTTACGATGTTTAATATTTTTATAACTTTTTTAGAAATATTCATTGACATTGACATTTTATCGATATTCTCATCTACATTTCCGTGAAATTGAGACTTTGACATTTCTACGTACATCAACATTAAAATCTTGTATAGCACTAACAAAACACATTGTTCATGTAAAACGTATATTTTAAACCTATCCCATCTCTTATATAATAATACGATTTACTTTTGTTATTCTTTTTTACAATACTATTATAAGAATCGTAATATCTTTTATAACAACCCAACCTTTTTCCTTCCCTCTACTTTTAATAAATAATTTAATTAATACTTAATAGGTGCTTGTCTTTCAAGTGCACTATTTTAAGCTAAAATGTTTTATGGAGGAGAAAATCAAAAGAAATGGACGATATTTATTTTATTTTTCTAGTTTTACTAGGTTTTTTAAAATGTTTTTTTCTTTAATTCCTCAACTTTATTATATCATAAGTTATATCAGAAATATTCTAATTATATCAAAAAGTTGTATCAATTGTATATCAATAGTACATCAAACGTATATCAAGTATACATGAGTTATGTATTAGTGGTATATCAGTAGTAAATCGATTAAATGATAAATCATATAATCATATAAAAAGTTATATCAATGGTAAATCAAAGGTATATCAAGTATATATCAAACATATATTAACGATATATCAATATTAAATCATAAAATCATATCAGAAGTAAATCAGTTGTATATCAGTAGTATATAAAAGGTATATCAAGTATGTATTAGTAGTAAATCAATAAATGGTAAATCATATAATCATATAAAAAATTATATCAGTAGATATCTAGTTATATTAGAGGTATGTCAGTGGTATATCAGTTGTATATTAAATTTATCATGTATCAGATATATATATCAATGGTAAATCAATAAATAGTAAATCATATAAACATATAAGAAATTATATTAGTAGATATCATAATTATATTGGTGGTACATCAGTTGTATAATAGTGATATATCAGTGGTAAATTATAGGTATATCAAGTATACGTCAGACATATATATCTCTGAAAATCTTAAAGAAATTGAACCCAACATCTCACAGTCTAGTCTAGGCTATTGGACCTTGGTGTTTTTGGCTAAATTAAGGGTAATTTTGAGATTTACTCACTTGGGCCTCCATTTTTTTGAAATATTTTGCTATATTTCAAAAAACCAAAACATGATTTCCATTTTACTTATTTTACTATTTTTTTTTTTTTTTGCCATATGTCAAGTTGGCGCAAAAAAAAAGTCCTCGAAGATGCAATGCGTGGAGGCTGGTGTTGTATATCAATAATTCAAAAGACAATATAAAAGTAGATGTCATGCAGATTACTTTTAAATTTTGTCATCTACTCTAAATTTTTATCTTCTTAAAAGTAGAAAAGTAGATTCCTCTGCTTTACTTTAAATCTTGTCTGTTCGATATTATCTTTTATTTTGTTAGTTTTGATTTTCGTTTTCAAATCCGAAGTTTATTTAAGGGTCCTCCTTATATTCTCAAAGGCATCCGAGCATGAGCTCTCACAGATTCTTATCTTGTGAAAAGCTCGAGCCCATTTGCCTTCTTTCTAGATCCCCTCCCAATCTTTTATGGTTAAAATTCTCTTTCGAAAATATTGCTATCTATGTCCAATCTTTTAAAAAAGATTATTCCAAAACTTTTTCCTTCTCAATCTTCTTCTTCAAATGGACAAGATCATGATCCAGAACTTGATGAATCCAACGATCAATCAAACCTGGAGTTCGTTCAAAACTACAAAGAACTCAAGCTCGGCAAGATCCAAGAGAATCTTCCAATTGGACTATCCCAAAGGTAGATCCCAAAACAATTTACAAATTCAGGACCTTTAGCTCTACTCATACCCTTCATATCAAAACCATTGAACAAAATGTTCCCATTTCAAAAAATGATTTAACTATTCATTTATTTCCATCAACAACTATACTAAAACATCGTGAAGAGTTTACACATCTTCACATTGGTTTAGTTCAAGTTGCAATCAAACCTTCGTTTAGATCAAGTGATTTAGACACCCCAATTTTTGTTACTCTTAGAGATAAGAGACACAAAAATTATTCAAATTCGCTATTAAGCGTCATTCAATTATCCAACCTGGAAAACGGCCCAATTTACTTCAACTGTTATCCAAATTTTAGCGTTTCCCTTCAAGATTCCAACATCCTTTTGTCGTTGATGTTGGATATTGACTCAAAAGGTTTAGAACCAGAATCAAACATCCACACAACAGTGGTCATATATCGTGTGTATTATAGATTAATGCACAACAATATCTCCTCGAGAGCCCTTAAATCCTCTCCAAGAGGATCAACCATACTCATGCAACCCAATAATCTCCAAAAAATTACCTCAACAAGGCAATCTTGGGATGAGATTATGAGAAATCCAAATTGGAGGATGGAAGACGATGCTTTTAGACCTCCTCCTCCAAGAGAATCAAAATCAGCTCGAATTATTGAACATGCTGATGGTAGTGTAAGTGTACAATTCATCGATCCATCTTCTAGTTCAGCTATTGGGCGCATATGGACAATCCCCAACTCAAGAAGTTCAAGTTCAAATCGTGAAGACTCAATCAATAATGTTCCTTGATCATGGAGAGTTAAATGTAGTCTCAAAACCGACTCTCCTAGGGAACAAGGAATCAAAAGAATAATCCTAGCTATTTTCAGAATATATTCAAAGGAAGAAACAATTCAAATTTCAAACGGAAGTTTGTATTCATTCATGGAAAGTTTTGGAACAAAATATTTCCATTTTATCAACAGGTATTTTCAATCAAAGACATTAGAAATGATGTCCCAACTTCCGACAAAATCCTGTCTAGCTAGTACAGCAGAACAGGTATACAAAATGAAGAAAAGATTCTTCTGTCTACTCAAATTTTATAATCTTCTTCTTGTGCAAATCCTGGCGCCTTAGCTTCCGTGGGAAACAACAGGAGTTTGAATCTCACCACAGAAGAGTTCAAGGCAGCCTTCAGTTATCTGGGTTCGAGGTACAGCGCCTTCCGAGCCCACCGAGGCCCCTCCGCACCACCGACGTGGCGACGGGATCATAAATTTGGAGGAGATGGGTAAGTTGATTGTGTATGGTAAAGGTTGTAACTATAGTCTTGGCTGAAACTCTCAGGGTAGAGTTAAGTTTGTGTTTTATGGAGGGGAAATATGTCTCTTCTATTGTATAATAAATAAACAGTAGTATGTGTGTGAGGTATTTTTATGTTTTAAAGATGTATATTATAAATATGTTGCAAGTGTTTTGAAGTAGGGTCCTTCTGAGGAGGACCAACTATATGTTAAGATTGGTAGGACTGTATTAAACTATTTCTATTTGTTTTAATGTCAAATGAGTTGATTATTGTATATTTTTTTTGGTCAAATTATTGTATACATTTGGCTACTGAAATGAAATATTTTCTTAAAAATAAAAGATCCAAATGAAGATAATTTGTAATAGTAAGCAATAAAACGTTTAAAATGTCGAGGTCCTATTTTAATGAAACATATTGATGAAAATGCCCACTACAAGAAAATGGAGTATTTTCAAACGTCACCACTCTCGAAAAAGTACAAAAAGAAGTCTTCAATTAATACTTTTTCAAAGAAAAAATTTTGCTAATATGAATTTCATGTTTTTCATCTCTTTTTGGGACGATATTTTGCTCCTCCCCAGTGTCAATGAGGCAAACCTTTGAAACTTACATGTACTACTAAAATCTTTTGAATTTGCATCTGGGCTGAGTATCAACTTGTACAAATCCTCTTTTTCAGGAGTTACTATTGATAAGCCCCATTTCCCCACTCCCTATGTTTCATCTTGGCATGCCTCACGGTGGAAACCCAAAAAGTAAAATATTTTGAATGTGTGCACCAGAAATTCGATAGCGGGAAGTTTTGCTGGGAATGACAAATATTAAAAGCTTTTGTTGTCCCATGTCGGAAGAATAACCTTTGGGAAATTGGTTTATAAGCATTGACTTAGTATTGGACTTATAAACTTGGTGTGAGGCAAGCCAAGACCAAGGCCCACACGTGCGCGATAGTTGAACGTTCCATCATTCAAAAATCAACAAGTAGATCGCCACGATATTTCTAAAACTAATTCAAGGATCATTTCCAATACTTAAATTTTCTAAATTTACTTTAAGACACCTATCTCGGCAATTATCATTTGAAAATCGATGCTTAAAACGACTCTTTAATTCAATAATTTGATATTTGAATCGTATTATGCAATGATACTCATTCTTACAATTTGCTCGAAGTGAGCTGACATCACATTGCTCTTCTGTGAAACTTCAATTCTACATTTAGCCAAAGACTGCAAAACCAACATAAACCAATTAGTGAGACCGTAAGGTGCACACAAAGTTTCACAAACCATGCACCTTTAACAATCTAATTTTAGAAAATGTCTACAATACCATCCTAAGAGATTATATTAGCAGATGAAAAATTTTCAACCATATGATTTGAGATACGAAAAATTGGACAAATGTTATCATTCTATACTTCAATTGCCAAACTTTAAAACTAAAATGTTACCTTTTTAAGGTCGCTTGATACTAATAAAATCACTTATCCAAGACAACAATTGAGAAAATAGAAAATAAGAATTGGCTGACAAGACATGACCCTTAACAGACTTCTCTTATCCATTTCGAATCTACTTATTTGGAATAAAGATAAAATATAAAAACACTAAAGACAAACCACATCAATAAAGTAAAACAAAAGTTACTTTAGTAAAAGTACAAATCCATAAATGAAAAATCACAAAATTAAAACAGGTGCCCAATTTATGCGCGGGATTTTCTTCAACTTCAGCTTCTCTAGGTATAGCTTATATAATGATGTTTTGTTTCTTCTTAAATGTTATCTTTGCTTTGTAGGTTGTAGTCACCTCAAAATGGTGAGAAGTATAAGTAATGATGAGACGACTACCAACCTACGAAGAAGAATGACATTTCAAATAATATATATATATATATATATATATATATATATTACCGCATCACACTCATTAATTCAATAAGAAATTTTAATTTTTGCAAAAAAAAAAATAATAATAATAAGTTTTTTTAATTTAAAATTTTAGAAAATACTAGCTACAAACTTAATAATATTTTTAATTAGTAGGTCCAGTTTTTTTTACCAGCAAACTATTTTTAGTAAAGTAAATTACTACAGGTGAATTAGATAGGGTTTTTCTTTTCTTTTTTTTTAATTTTATTTAATAGGTGGAGATATCTATTTTTTTTCAGTTGAAACATATGATATTTCCAACCAACCATGAAAATATCCAAACTTAGCCACAAAATAAACGAGTAAAAAAGAATCTGAGTTCATTACTAAAATGCCGAAGCCCACTCAAAAAGCATCCACCATTGAAAAAAAAAAGGAATGTTTTGTTCAGTCAGAAAGCAACCACATCTACCTTTTCTTTTTTTTTTTTAATTAAAGAAATTAATACAATCACTGAGTTTACGGTCCTTTCTTTTTTTTCTGGTTAATCTTGACTCTCCCAACTTAATACATACCTAGAAAATGAATTATTTTCCATATTGTTTTTGACGCGTCTCATCATTATATTTCTTCGTTCTCATTACCCACAATAGGGAAAACACAAAATTAAACAAATTTATACATATCTCATCTTTCCAAAGGAGAAAAAATTCCTGAAATTTCCTCTCCTCTCTTTAAGAGAACAAAATATTCGCATAATAAAATAACCACATGTCCCGGGAGATGCTGCTAATTGCCAATTGGTATCAATAATTTAAAGACGATATTCCACTGCCCAATTGATCAAGATTGAGAAGTTGCTCTTCTTTTACTCCTTATAAATCCCCCCATACCCATTTCAAATAACCAAAAAAAAAAAAAAGTAAATAAATAAAGCTTCTCCTCTCCTTCTAATCTTCTTGTTGTTGTGCAAAACCCTCCATGGGAAACAACAGTAGTTTTAATCATAAGCGTGCTAAGGTTTCCTTAAATGAAAAGCAGCTGGAGGAAATTTTCTGGAACCATGATAAGGATAAAGATGGCAAGCTCACCAGAGAAGAGTTGATGAAAGGCTTCACTTTTCTGGATAACAAGTACAAGGCCACCTTCCGAGTCGACGAGGCCCTCCGTGCCGCCGACATCAACGGCGACGGCGTCATAAGTTCGCAGGAGATGAATAAGCTCATTGCCTATGCTAAAAGTCGTAACTATATAAACCCTTGACAACTGAAACTCTACCCGCGGAGTTTTGAGTTTGTGTTTTTGAAGGGATCAAAATAGGTCTCTTTTACTTTTGCAGTATCGTGAATAACAGCATATGGGGTATCTTTTCTTTTTTTTTTTTTTTTTCGTGTTTTGAAAATGTATGTTATGAATATGGGTCAATCTATGTCAAAGTTAGCAGGATTGTTAACTATCTCTGTTTATCTTTAATGTCATGTGTTAATTTTTGTATATGTTTGGGCGAGTGAAATGAAACGTTTTCTTTATCCAAGCACAGATAACTTGCCCACTCAATCTTTTAAAACACATCATTTTTAAGATAAAGTATGGATTTGAACCTATACAACTTCTTGGGAGTAAAAGACCTATTAATTGACCTTTTAAAAAAAACTATTAATTTAGTATAGCTAACGGTAATTGACATATATCTCCAATGAAGAGGTTGTGTTCGATCTACCGTCCTCACATGTTGTACTAACAAAGTATTTTTCTTATAATATTTGTGTTAGGTTTCAATCTTATCCATAATCTTGTAAAATTTAAAATTTCTTCTTCTTTTTTTTTTTTTTACGATAAAGTTCTTATTGTTATTACTGAACATTGAAAGAAGGATTAATCCATTTATACTGCTGATAATTTTTCTTCTAATAACAACAAAATATATCCTTTCTCTTGTGCAAAATCTATTTCTGATAAAATATTTTTTTAAAATAAAATTCACACATAATATTATGGGTGAATTTTATGTAAAAAATGTATCTTTCACCGCATTGACAATTGTCGGTATAATAAAATATTTTTTATAGGCACCCTTTTATTACTAGGGAATTATTTTTTTAATAGGTAAATTACAGCTCAATACATTCTATTTCTAATTTAGATATTTTTTTTTAAATCACTTTTTATAAAAAGTAGTTTTAAATTAAAATATTTAGGTATTTGATTTTACTATATCTAAAAGCAGTCTTACAAATTTCAAATTACCATAAAATTGAGTATACATGAATTTTAGGAAGAAAAATAATCTAACAGGCACGAAAAATATAGGTTTTTTTTTTCCTTAAAGCTTAGGGACTAGAATTAAAATGAATCTACTATTTGTATTTATATTTCAACAAATAATTTTAAGAAAAACCTAAAATTTATTTTTTTTAATATAATATATGAGAATGAAGATTCAAACTTATTTTGGTCGAAAATAGATACCTTAACTAGTTGAACTATTCTTATTTATTTATTTATTTTGTTGTATAGTTACAGTGACACTTGCATAGTGACACATATAGTTAAATTTATTATTTTCTATTTCACTAAGGTAAAAAAGAAGTCACTAGAATTTACAACCTAGAATAACAGATAGATGGATAATCGAGGTAGACTTGAGTTTTTGAAAACTTTGTTTACCGAAACTTATAAATTTTAAAAAAAGTTACAATGAAGATTAAATGATTTGAAATGAAATAGTGTAAATGGTAAATATTCTAAACATTTTATTTTTTTTAGAACAAATATTCCCAAAGAGGTTTTTTTTTTCTTTTTAATATATATTCGAATTTAGGTTTGCCGGTGGATGTTGAAACCACATTTTCATCCCTTGAGAAAGAATGTGTACGTGATAATAAAGGATTGGTTTGTATTTATTTCCTTCCGTATTTTCTCTTTATACTTTGAAGTTTTTTATTCTTTATAGTTTCTTGTCACGTTCTTAAATTTTTATGTACTATTTTATTATCATATTCGATAGAATTTAGTTTAACATTCAAATTCATGTATTCTCATGGTAATATTTCTTTTAAATTATTTATACAAAAATTTAACATGACAAAAACTAATTTATATGTATATTTCATGGCCAAACTAAATACAAATAGGTACGAAAGTTAAAAATCAAAATAAAAAATATATTTGAAAAATGAAGGCAGGAGTAGAAGAACCAAAGTTATGTGAGGAGGCAATATACAATAATTATAATTAATCAAATTTTATAAATTGGCCTAAATTTGAGCAATAACTTTAAAGCAAATTTTATATACATTAATTAGATAAAAAAAAAAGAGGGACAAACATTTTATTTTATCTTTTTATATATAATTCTTTTAAATTTTTGAATATAAAAGATAAAGGAAATCAAGGACAAAAAACTTTTAAAATTAAAATTGTATGACTAAATATTGAGATATATGTTGTTTGAACCTTCAATTTTTCATATTTTTGCCAACTTGAACATAACTGTATACCTATCTCCAACTAAAAAGTGTGAATGCAGATTCAACCTAGGTGTTGTACTAAAAAATAATAATACTAATTCTTTTTGTTGTAAAATAAAATTTTAAATTTTTTTTATTTAAAATTTTAGATGATACAAGCAAGAATTAGTTACAAACTTTAATACTATTTACCATCATCATTCGTCCAAAGGGGCTAGAGTTAATGGAGGGGGAATTGGATTCAAATCTCATTATAGTCACCTACCTTAGTAATTAATTCCTATATGTTTCCCAATACCTAGTTAGACAGTTGTCCTGTGAGATTAGTCAAGGTACGTGCAAATTGGTTCGGGCACTCACGGATATTAAAAATAAAAAAACTTGAATACTAATTTTAATAAGTCCATCTCTTTTTTGTACCAGAAAACTATTTTTAGTAGAGTAAATTACTACAAGTTAAGACTGATGAATTAGGTAGGTTTTTTCTTTTTCTTTTTCTTTTTTAATTTTATAGGTGGAGATATCTATTTTTTCAATTAAAACATATAAATTAGTACAAAAGCATCTGAATTTATTACTAAAATGCCAAGCTCACTCAAAAAGCATCCACCACCCAACAAAAAAAAAAGGGGGAATTTTTTATTCATAGAAAGCAACCACATACATATAGCCTTTTTCTTTTTTTCCAATTTAAAGAAAGTAATGTGTTAATTTCATCACTGAGTTTATAGTCCACTTTTTTTTTTCTTTTTCTGGTTGATATTTTGACTCTCCCAACTTAGTGCATACCTAAAAAAAAAAGAATTATTTTCTCTATATATATATTTTTTATGCATCTCATCAATTATATTTCTTTGTCCTCATTAGCACGACAGGGGAAAATAAATTAAACAAATTTATACACATTTCTTCTTTAATTTCCAAAAGAACAAATACACACTTTGTTAATAATTACTAAAAGAATTTCCTCCTCTCCCTAAAAGCATATAAAATAACCACAAGTCCCCGGAGATGCTGCTGTTTGGTATCAATAATTTAAAGCCAATATATTCCACTGCCCCAACTGAAGAATATGGCTTTTAGCTCTATATAATCTCCCCACGCCCCTTTCAAATAACCAACAAAAAAAAAAAGAAAAAAGAAAAAGAAATATTCTTGTCTTCTTCTTCTCCTTAGCTTAATTCCATGGGAAACTCCGGCAGTTTGAACTACAAGCGCGTTCTGGTTCCCTTCACGGAGGAGCAACTGGCTGGGGTTTTCAAGAACCATGACAGTGATGGAGATGGGAGGCTCACCAAAGAAGAGTTGAAGGCTGCCTTCAGTTATCTCGGTTCGAGGTTCAGCGCCTTCCGCGCCGAGGAGGCCCTCCTTGTCGCCAACGCCCACGGTGACGGTGTCATAAGTATGGGGGAGATGAGTAAACTGATTGTGTATGCTAAAAGTCATAACTATACTCTTGGCTGAAACACTCTCTCAAAGTTAGAGTTTGCGTTTTTGAAGGGATAATATGTCTCTTTTATTGTATAACAAATAAGCAGTATATGGGGTATTTTTTGTTTTAAAAAATTATATTATAAATATGGACAGAATGTAAAACTCAAACCTAAGATCAACTTGGATTGAGAGGATAGTTAACTATCTCTATTTATCTGGTCAAAGCAAGTCTAATTCAACGGTAATTGATATATATCTTAAACTAAGAAGTTGTAAGTTTGTCAAACTGAACATAACTCAAGTGGTTAAGGCACTATCTCTAACTAAAGGTCGTGAGTTCGAACCTCCTTCCCCACATGTTCTACTAAAAAAAGAAGTTGTAAGTTCGATTTCTCTCACCCCTACAAAAAAAAAAAAAAAAATTTCTTGAAAAATAACGATTCAAACAAAGCAAACTCAGTTTTTAAAATCAAAGGTTACATATATAATTTTTTAGAATGTTACGATATAAAATAGAGATTTGAACCTATACCTATTATAAGAAGTTTAACGATTATGTTATGATTATTATTTTTTTTGAAAAGAGGTAAAACAATTACGCTATGATCATTTAGGTTGAATATATAATTTAGTCCCTTTATAATATTAATGCTATTTTTCAATCTTATTTATAATCTTTTAAAAATTAAAATTTCTTCTTTTTATATATTAATTTTTTAAAATTAAATGTTATTACTCAACCTTGAAAGAAGGATTACGTGTGATTTTTTTTATATATAAAATATGTGTCTTTTATATCACACTTGACAATTGTTAATTTAATAATATTTTTAATGGGCCCTTATTTACCAGCTAACTCTTTTTATTATAATAAATTACTACATGTTAAGATACGTGTGAAGTAGGTAGGTTTTTAATTTTACGAGTGAACATACCTATTTATTCAAATTAAAAACATAGGATATTTTGAGTTAAATTAATAAAATTTATCTTGACATCACATCACCATTACTTTTGTCAATAATTTTGATATTTTTTTAATAATAAAAACTTGATAAAAAAAATAACTATACAACAAACAAATTGTGAAACTTTTAGTGACAAATTGAAAAATGGTCCAAGCATTCGGAGCCTTAAAACAGAAGAAGGAATAAAAAATTGATTGGACCTGAACAATTCACCGTTCAAATAGTAGTTGTACTTTCAGCTTTTATTCATTTTGGTCTCTATACTTTTAAAATGTTCGTTTTGGTTCCTGTGCTTTAATTTCAGATCATTTTAGTCCTTATTCTTTCAAATTTTTATTTTGGTTTATGTACTCTTAAAATGTGACTATTTTGGTCCTTAATTTTATTCTTAATCTCAAATTTTTTTCGTATCACAATTTCAAAACAACACCAACATCAATATATTTCTTTAAAATGTAAACATTAATTTATACTGAAGAGTTTCCGTGTGCAAAATTATATTAAAATTTTGCAAAGAGGGACTAAAATGATCACTCAAAAAAACAGGGACTAAAATGAACATTTTCAAAATAAAGGGACTAAAATGAACCAAAGTTTAAAGTATAATGACTAAAATGAAAATTTTCAAAATACGAGTACTAAAATAAACTAAGGCGGAAAAACAAGAACCAAAATAGTATTTTAACAAAAAAAAACGAAAAAATAAGAAAAAAAGAAAAGACCATGGGAGGAGAATCAAATTAATTTGAGTCATGGTAGGTTTGATTGGTAAATATTCTGAAGATTTTTTTTAGAACCAATATTCCGGCAGGCTTTTTTTTTTTCTCAATATATATTCGTCAAGGTAGGTTTGATTGGTAAATATTTTGAAGCCACAATTTCATCCCTTCAAAAAGAATGTTTGTATTTATTTCCTTTCATATTTTCTCTCTCTATACTTTGAAATTTTTATTCTTTATAGAATTTTTTGTTGTCACGTTCTTAAATATTTATGTACTATTTTATAATCATATTCGATAGAATTTAGTTTAACATATAAATTCATGTATTGTCATGTAGTATTTCTTTAAAATTATTTATACAAAAATTCTACATAACTCTTATTTTTATATTCATTATTTGGATTAATGAACTACATCAGATAGTTATATAAGTGATCGACTTTCTAATAGTCTTATAGATATAAAAAAATCGCACGCTGGCAGGTTGGTAAGTAGGAGCTATGCTCGCTTTAGCTATATACAAGAATAATAAGTAATCAAATTAGAGAAAATGACCTAAACATAAGCAATAACTTCAAGCAAAATTTTTATATTAATTAGATAGGAAAAAAAAAAAGAAGAGGGACAAACATTTTATTTTAATTTTTATATATAATTCTTTTAAATTTTTTGATATAAAAGAGAGAGGAAAATCAACAAGACAAAACTTTTTAAATTAAAATTGTATGACTAAATATTGAGATATATAATATTTGACAATTCAATTATTCATATTTTAAAAGTTTCAATTTTACAATTTACTAAAATTTCTTGATGATAATGTCGTAAGACCAATTAAAATTGAATAAAAAAATTATAATACATAATACATAAAAAAATTCCAACATATAAGGAGACTAGTGGTGGCTTTTTTTTTTTTTTTGACAGAACTGGTGATTAAGTAGTTGAACTATTGTGAAGCTGAAGCTGACATAAACCATGTGTGAATATTTAGGGTTTTATTAGCACATGAATCTTGGAAAAAAAGAAAGAACTTTGTTAACTGGACAGGTTAAATTTCATATCGTATGACATCTGAATGACAAATTCATGTGTCCGAATGTATATTAAGAAAACAATAACATAAGGATAATTATAATAAAAAATTGAGTTGTGAAATTGAAATTTTAAAAAGAGTAAGAACGAAATTGCACATAAAAGATTAGAGAACATTTTGTATATTTAGCTTTTAAAACATTATTTAATTAATTTTCCTATTTTGACTGAAATATTCCGTTCAACAAAATGAAAAATATTCAATTTATCCCACCCCATTAGAGACCAATTGGTTGGTTTTTTAATCACGTAGGATGAGATGAATATTTGATTCAAAACATGTCTGACTCATGAAAATTAATAAAATTAATAGAAATTCTACGTGGCTGACTTATCGTTTCCTTATTTAATTTCAAAGTTTTTTTTCTCCGTACTGTACGTTGGAAAATTGGGGGTATGGAGATTTTTTTATAAAAGATTCCAATCTCAAAAAATGAGTGGAGGTTCCGACTAAACTATGTTCATTTTGACTTAATTTCAATAATCTTAGGTGGGAAAAAGTTGATACTTTTGATGGTAAAATTAAAAGTTAAAATACAAAGTTGGTCCCCATTGCTCGGTTTGGGTAAAGTGTCATTTCGATTTCCATAATTTTAAATGTTTCAATTTAGTCTCTATGATTTGGACTTAGTTTCAATTTGATTGATCTTAAAATTTAGTTTCAATATAGTCTTATAATTTCAAAACATTCAATTTGGTCCATATGATTTAGTCAAATTTCACAGATCGTCATTGCTGTCGTTAAATTGACATTTTTTTTTCACTTTGCAATTTTTTATTTGGTTATCGGTATTATTGATTGTATTAAGATTTAAGGTCAGAGTAAAACTCAAAAGAAACTAAGTAGATTTTTCTAGTGGGTACAACACAATTTATGGACGTCTTGTGAGATTTGACCAAACACTGCAGGAACCAAATTGAAATTTGAAAACTATAGGGATCTTAAAATTTAGTTTCAATATAGTCCTTATAATTTCAAAATATCATCGACATTGATTAAAATATTGACTATATATCGTATCGGTAAAATAGGACTACATGGTTACAATTTATGTTATTTATAAATAAAATACTAAATAAAAGTTAGAGTAGATAACAAAAGTTGTCGCATGAGATACCCATTTAAAAAAAAAATCATACACTATTGCATCTTTTTTAAAAGTGTAGGTTTCAATTTAGAGTTAACTTTTTTTTACAAAAGAAAATAATAATAATTTCATGTAACAATAAAAATTGATGGAAGATAATATTCAATTGGTCAAAACATTACTAATCTTCTTCCAAATTTAAAATTTTCTATCCATTCTTAAACTTCAAAAAAATATTCATGTTTTGAAAAAAAAAAATTATAAGAGTTATACTTTCCATATAACTTGCATGCAAATATTACCTTTGGGCACATATATCATTTTTATTTTTTATAGTATAATATTAATTAGATATTCAAAATTTTTACTCATAAAATATTGTCTGGTTCAAATTTAAGTGAAATTAAAATAAAAGTTAACTTTAAAATAAAAATATTCAATTATTATTTTTTTAAGTTCCAAGGTAATTTATAATTAAAAAAAATAGGTGCAATATTTGTAGGGGAAGAATAAGGTCATTTACTATTTACTCTATAAAATACATAAAAGAAAACTTAAATTAATTAAAATTTGTTGTTAGAACTTTTTTACTAACTAGTTAATTAAGGCTGTTTTTTGGTTGAGTTAAACAATTTTTGGACCTAACTCAATTATTTTGTTTGAGTTGCAAATTTTATTTAATTCAATTAACTTTAATTAGACGATGATCATTTGAGTAACTGGTTAATTTTTTATATTAATTATAGATAAATAGTGAAACACTAGCCCCATCTATTTTCTTATTTCAAACCATTGTTCATGTCAAATTATATTTTATGAAAAATAAGGCAAAATCGATATATGCATGTGTAATTTAATCCTATTTAAAAGAAATATTTTAAATTATAACACCTTAATTACACAGATGGGGAAGAATATTTGACATATATGGGTCTAGAGATTCTATTTTAGTTTCCGAAAGAAAGAAAGAGAGGAAAAAAGAAGCGATTCTTACACTTTTCAATCACTAAAGAATATATATGTAACAAAAAAAAATTCCATCCTTTTAGATAACGTATGTTTCATTTGATACCCCAAGAATTTTATTTTTTTATGATATAAAATTATATTAAAAAAATGTATGAGTTAGAATAAAAAATGTAAACATGATTTTCTTTGCTTAAATATCTTATGTTTGTACAATTTTGAAGTGACTAAGCTAAGCTTCAATAATAAGATATTAATCAACTTAATTTGTACTATATTTTTTCTTTTGATGATTTTAATTCACCTATAAGAAGAAATCAACGAGTAAAGATTATACTTTGAGGAGTGATTTCATAAGTAGCACAATAAATGTTTATTTTCAAATTTTAGTAAAAATCTGAAATTTTACAAAAAATAATAATAATAATAAAATAAAAATAAAAATTATCCAAATGGACTCAAAGCCAAATGTAAGGTAAACAAATTAAAAAAAAAACAAACAAACATTTATACTATATTTTAAAAAAAAGAAATGGTGGGATTTTAAAAAGTACATATATTAAAGTGTACTCATTCTAAATTTGTCTCTCCCATCAAACTCCATTACCTCTTGTCCTAAAGAAAATTTTATGCTTAACATTTGTGGTGTTAATATTAGGACTCTTTGTATTCTTAGACTTTATTTTTATACTTTGAAAATGCGTTTTCTTTTTATCCATTTTAGTTTTTATTCCTAAATATTCATTTTGATCTTTGTAAATTAAAAAATTACTATCTTTTATCTTTGTACTTTAAAAATTTATTGTTTCGGTCCATTAGTTTTCTTTTTTATCTATTTTTCTTCCATTAAAATTTCAACAAAATATTACCTTCAATAGATTGCTTGAACTATTGTCATAGATCGTATAAAACAGCTTTTGTTAGGTATACCATTGTCATTAGGATTTTGCATACAAATACCAAATCAAATTTGAATTTTGAAAATACATGACAAATAAACTTTAGACAAAAGAATATAAAGACCAAACCAAAATGAATTTTGAAAATGCATGACTAATAAATTTTAGACAAAAGCTGAAAGTATAAAGATCAAAATGAATGCAGTATGGACCAAAAAAATAAAAATATTTTGGAGATTTATAATTCTTCCATTTTACTGGACGAAATTTCAATGAATTAGATTCGATTCACAAAAACCCCTAAATAACTTTTCAATAAAAAGTAAAGTATGACTGCTTTTCAGCCCACTCTTTTTTGGTATTGTGGATATATATATTTTTTTTTTGTATTTTTGGAATATGAATGTTTGACTTGTTATAATTGATCCTATGGATACGACCCCCAGAAAAAATCAGTCATCCTGATCAAGATAATTTTATCTTATTTTGACATTTTCATATAAATATTACTTTATAATTTGTACTTAGGAGGGTTAAAAATTGTCAATTACAGCCTCATTTCCAATTTTTAAAAATTTTCTGAAATTTTTATCAATGTTTACCTAAAAATTTAGACTTATTTCAAACTTTTTTTTTTGTAGATTATCCAAGAAAAAAAGATCTATATCATGAGCCATACCATATTATTGGGCTTTTTCATCACAAAATATGGCCTTTCACATCGGACATCATTTGGACAAACAAGTTCATTAGACATTTTGATCAGCTTGGGCTTTCATTTAGAATTCAAGGAAATTGTCAATATGATCATCTTAGTTAGCCATTAAGAAATCTCTAAGTTGGAGATTCCATCTCCATTCTTATATTTAATTTTATGGTATTTTAAGATTCTTTTAAAATTATTTTATATTGTTTTTCAAATTCTAAAAAATATTTGAAGATTTTCTCAAATATATATATATATATATATATATATATATATATATATATATATATATATATTTGATGAGATATATTATTTTTTTTCCTTTTTTCCTTTATTTTCTTTTGTAATTAATTAAAAAATATAACACATTTGAATAATTAATTAATCAAGTTATACTTAAAAATAATTATTAATTAAATATGATAGTAAATTAAATAAAACAATTGTGGTTAAAATACTTTTTTTCTGTTTCATATTAGTACCTCTGGTTCTAAAAGGTTCAATTATAGTTGAAAGTACAATAATCAAAATAAACATTTTGAAAGTAAAATGATCCAAATGAATCAAACAAGTGGAGGGACTGAAATAGTATATTAACATTTTTTTTTTCTCAAAGGTAAATTTTGTTGGGTACACAAATGTAATTTAATAGAACTTGAAAACAAAACACTGTTTTTTTTTTGGCTGTTTCTTATTCTGAAAAGTTTTACTAATATAACTTTAATACGGAATGATATACTTGATTTGATATATCATTAATATTCACGATTTGATATATTATTTATATATTGGATTATGAGTGTTGATATACTAACAATACACTTAGATATAAATGTTGATATATCAATGATATATCTGATATATTATTTTCTATTTATGATCTATTTATTGTGTTCAGTTTCTCTTATTAAATTTTGTGTTGGGTTATTTATAAATTTTAGATGAATTGCTTGTCTTTCATAACCTAAATACTTATTTTCTATACCTATGAATCTTGATATATCATTAATATACTTGATTTATCATGTTAACAAGAAATTAATAACAGGATCGAAAAGTCTCTTTAAGCCAAAAACATATATTCAAGTTTGAGTGCCTAAATTTATAACTTCCAAAAATTGATTTCTCAAATCATGGAAGTTTTTACCCTTTTTTCAGTAAAAAAAAATTCTCCAAGTAAGTCCAATTCTTTGTCATATTCATCAACATATCATATAAAACATAATTGTAATTTGTATATAGATTAAATTCCGAAAATATGTGAAGGGGAAAAAAAACTTTATTCCTTCTAGTAGCATCTGCCACCAACTTTGATAACTTGCGTAGAGCATCTATTTCATTCGAAAAATGTATGGAAGATATCACATAAAAGAATATCAAAATTTCATCTCTACACCTCATCAATGGTTCCTTTTACCAACTCTATATAAACTCTCCATCGCAACAAAGCTTTAAGGCAAAGCAAATCATCATCATCAAGAGTAGGAGATCAGAGCAGTCCATTTGGCCAACCGATATCATCCGATGGCACTCTCCAGAACTCGGTTGCAGCTGTCGCGGGAGGAGATGAAGGAGATCTTTAGAGAGCACGATATCGACGGAGATGGTGTCCTCAGCATTAGTGAGCTCACCCAAGCCTTCAGTTTCTTAGGCAATCTTCTTCCATTCTACAAAGCTCACTATGGTCTCGCTTATGCTGATGCTGATGGCGATGGCTTCATCACTGAGGACGAGCTCGACAGGCTCGTCGAATACGCCATGAAATTTCAGAATAAGAAGTGTAGCAACGGTGGAAAATCGATTGGTTAATCTCTTTTGCTTTTGCTTTATATATCGTCACCATACGCTCATGGTTGGACCTATGTTCCCAAGAGCGGAATATGTTGTGTAATAAGGCATGGCTTGTTGCCTGTATGGATATTTAAATATCCACCTATGGAAATGTTAAACGTTTGTCTATGGAGTATGGATAGTTAAAAAAATACAGAGAGAAATTATTTTATAGGAGAAAAGCATGCCTCTCATATATTCAATTTCGATTACAGAGGAACCTATATAATGGCTAAAAAACTCATGTACATACAAAAGGCTGGTGAATCTGCTTGTAGAGAATCTAAACAATAATTAAAATAAATCTCAAGAGACAAGTGCAACCGCATGGACGGTTATCTTGAGATGAATACGGCGTGGACTGTTATACGGAGATAAATTAGTGTGCTGCTTTAACATGGATATTTATGGACAAAAAGAAGTGCTTTATATTTTTGTTAAATAGAGAATATAACTTTTCAGTTTTAAAAATGAAGATGATATATTAGAAGAAAATTTTTAAAATCTCAAACTTTTTTATGTATAATTTATATGAATCAAAGACAAATCAGGGGTTTCCATTATTCATTCTGCCCATGAATATATAACCATAGGACTGGATTGTTATGGACAAATTTTCAAAATAGAAAATAATAATATCATACGAGTATGAAGTAGCACACTGGTACAGTGTCGCTAAAGCTTTCTCCCTACCTTTACACTCGGGGGTAACTTTAAAAAAATTGTTGTTAAAATAAGAAATCACGAAAAATATAATTTTATTTAAAAAATTGTAGTTTTGAAATTGTTAAATCAATGGGCGAAAAAAGAAAAAGGCATTCACCCAATCTCTTAAAACTATGCTTTACCAATACATGAATTAGAAGTTAATATTATAAATTTCTATTTAATTTTTTAATTTTACTTCATTATTATTAATTAATATCAATATATTATTTAAAATATAATTTATTTTTATTAGATATTATAACGTAAAAATTTATTAATATTTTATACTAAATGATCGATTCTTGTTCTAATAAAAAATTATTTTAATTTATGTGATTTTATTTTAATTATTTATTATTTATTAATAAATTATAATAATAAAAAAATATTTTACTTTCAAAAAAATAGTATTAAAATAAATTAAAATTTTATATTATTTTAATTAAAAATATTAGCAAAATAATGTATTTGTAATTAGGTAGAGAGAGAGATTTACTGGCTACTAATTGTAATATATTCCATTCTCATTCCTATTTCGATTCCAAACAGTGTTTTAATAAACAACATCAAATAACTTTTAATTCCAATTCCATAAAATTTATGGTAAACAACATTACAGGAAGGAATAACATTTACATTCTGTTTGATCTTAATTCTGAGTAATTTTCATTTCAATTTATTGTCGTTACTATTCCTAATAAGTAAACCAGACTAAATACATTAATACATATATATACACTTGAGATTTGCTCAAATTATCTAGATAATTGAAGTTTGTATTGATATAATAGAGTAGTGCAATTGGGCTTGTGAAGTATAGGGGCATCATCCAACCAAAATTTTAAGTATGGATGAAAACGTCGAGTTCTCAATTTTATAGAAATGTTGATGAAAATATTGATAAAATGTTCACGTCAATTGATATTTATATTAAAATAATAAAACATTCATAACAAATATTTAAATTAACAAATAAGCATTTACACCTTCTAAGTAAACTAAAAACTATTAATATTAATTTTATGTGATATTATGTTAAAATTTTCTATATTTTATCGATTTTTTTAATAATAATATAAAATCGTTCATCGAATCCTTGGTATTCCTCTCGAACTCATGAATATATGGAATATCAATAAAAATGACCGAACTGAACTAAGAGCGCTTTCTTATTAAAGTAGATACGACTATAAAGAAAAGGATTCTTTTTGTACCCATGTGAAAGAGCTTGAACAATGAAAGATTTTGTATGTCCAATTTGAATCGATCTCAATGGATCCCTCGTTACTGCCCTGAGGAGAAGTAATAGGTAGGAATGACAGGATTGGAACCCGTGACATTTTGTACCCAAAACAAAAGGAGCTACATCCACTAAAAACATAGAGGTTTTTTTTATTTCTTTTCATGCTTATCTATAATTTATTTTTCGTTATGGTTTCCCTTCTTTACAAATTATTTGTACAAGAGTTCTTTTTCTTTTCTTTTTTTCATTTTTCTTTTTACTATAAAGATTTTCTATTTTAAAATCAATATAATGGCAGGTTCTTAAATTTTATTTATTTCTCTTTATTAATTACATACATATTCAATAATTCTGAATTCAAATTTTTTCACAAACATTATTCCTTCTTCTCTAGCTGCCACAAACTTCAAAATTCCAATACTTTTTCCAGAGCATCAGTTCCGTCGTTGCATTATGTATTAAATAAATCAGAAAGAACATTTTCAATGTTTTGCCACTCTCTCTCTGGTGGTTTTTGCCAACTCTATATAAACACTCACAATCACAAGAAATATTAATACAGAAGATCAGAGAGCCTCCCCAGTTTGGCCAACCCGTCAGATTCTGCAATATAATCCCTCCCATGGCACCCTTCAAAGCTCGGTTGCAGTTGTCGAGGGAACAGATAAAGGAGATCTTTCTCGAGCACGACCTCGACGGAGATGGCGCCCTCAGCCTCAGTGAGCTCACTCAAGCCTTCAGTTTCTTAGGCAATCTTCTTCCGTACTACAAAGCTCACTACGGTCTCGCTTATGCTGATGCTGATGGCGATGGCCTCATCACTGAAGACGAGCTCGATGACCTTGTCGACTATGCCATGAAATTTCATGCCAAGAAGCTTTGAGACGGCCTATACTCAATTAATAATATCATGCATGTGATCTTCTCAATGTCGCTATTTGCCATCCTGAAAGCTCTGTAATCAGTAATAATAAGGATTACCGCTTTTACTTATAAGTTATTTATATTAATTGTCTTTATTGACGCTTTCAAACTCAATTTCTTTGGATTAAATATGCACTTGGGACTTTATGCAAACTTTTGAGCGAATGTCCACTCACTCCACAGTTGAGTTTTTGGCAAAATATTAGAAGAGCAGAAATCTCACCTATGAAAGTAGGGGTGAAAGATTGTGGTTCAATTTGATTTCTAGTCAGAGAGGAAATATCGAAAGTGGTTCGGTTAAGTAAATATGAAAACTGAACTGATTCGATTCAAAACCAAACCAGTTCGACTTGGTTTACTATTTTGTTTTTTGAGGATTTTAATCGACTGCTTCCTCTCCCATTCTACTTCGATATGAAAAAAACAAAAAACAAAAAACTTGTAAAATTTTGATGACCACAAACTTGTTTGTGACAAACCTAATATATACTCTTGCAACTACGTTAAAAGTGATTACATAGCATCAAACCTTATATACTTGGAAGTTTAAAAGATAATCCCTCAAAGGTAAAACATATTCAACAAAGATTCCAAATATCTTTTAATTAAACAAAACATTCTATTATTGATATTTACAAGATTCTAACAAAAAAGTAAAAAATCCTTTTGCGTCCTGTCACTGGCTGAGTCTTGATTTTCGTCATGACTCCAACACATGTGTCGCGGCCATCCGAGAGTCATCGGTCGTCGATCGGCCGGGGTCACCAGCCATCCGAGAGTGTAGCGTCAATTCGAGAGAGTGAGTTGAAGATGAAGACTGAGAGAGCAGCGTTAGAGAGGACAATCTTCTTACAACCTCTTGATCGGAAATATATGTCAATTATTGATAAGTCATACTCACTTTGACAAACACGATATACTAGCTGTGTGAGTGGTATAAAACTTTGTAAGAGTATTTTTTGTGATTGGTTTGGAGAAAAAATTCATGATTATAATATTTTTTACATAGTGGATTTTTCATTATTGCGGTGGATCGTAACTTTTCTTATAAATATTTTCTATGTAAATTTTTTTTTGTATTTCTTTATTGTTGTTATTTTCTTTTATTTTTTAATTATCTAATTTTTTGCTTATTTATGCGGTGCGAGTGAGAGGTTTTTTTTCAACCATACCACGGGACATATATGATGCCCATTATAGCATATCATCACGTTTACAATTTAGTAATGGGTTGCTAACAATTCAAAGAAATGCTTGGGGACTTAAAAAGCTAGTACATATTTCATAATTTACAAAGGTTAAAATGCAGGTCTTGAAGCTATAGGGACCAAAAGTGTACGCTAACTTGATCATAATTTAATTGGTTAAGGAGCATATATCTCTAATTAAAGAGTCGAGTTTGAATTCCTCTCACATATTATCATATAAAAAAAATCAAAATGTATTTTATCTAAAAACTTAATTAACTATCATATTACTATTTTGAAGTACGCATTTCTTATAAATTTGGTAATTAATGAGATTCCATGGACGAGGGTGGGGAGTGGTTCAAAAAGAATGTATGGATAAAGAACTATTCTTTTTGTTAGGCAAAAGGATATATTGGAAGAAGTTACTTTATATTAAAATGTCCAAATGAAAATAACGTTAAAAGGTTTCCTATTCAATTTCAAAAGAAATCCAAAAGAAAACCAAATGTTCAATGTATGAGAACTAGATTCCAAATTAACACTTTGTTAAATTGATGATTTGAACCTCTAATAAAGATATAATTATTTGTTGAATCTTGACTAATTGAGTTCATGTTCATATAGGCTACAAAGTTAACTAATACCTTTAACTAGTGTATTAATTTTATTAAAATGAATTTGTCCTTACTATGTCTTTTTTACTTGAAATTTCCTTTTAAAGGTATAAACTCTCTGTCAATTTTTAGGAAGGCTAACCAAATTTTATGAAAAGTTATTCATTAGTATAATAAAATTAATACAGTCCAATTAAAACCATTATTTTATTATTTTATTATTTTATGATCCAACCGAATAAACTAAACGCATAAAAGAATTATTATAATTAATATAATGTAAAATGTAAAGCTTTGATATCTTTATTCTTTTTTTTTTGGAAAAACTACTTCATTGAAGTATTCAACACATTAAAAATTCTAAACATCCACAAATTGTTATGAAAAATATAATATTGATTTAATTAGGTTATACTTTAATCCCTAAATTTTTGTTCTAAAAAAATCCCTAAAGTTAGATTAGATCATTTTGCTTTTTTTTTTTCTTTTTGTTGAAAAATTAGATATTTTGCTCTTGAGGTTTGAGAATTAATGGGTTTTTCCTCCCGCGTCAACTTTGCATAAGTAGCTAAAAGGCAATTGATTGAAGCAAAAATAAGGTTTTTTTTTTTTTTTTTTGTAATGACCCATGTTAGATAAAAAGAGGTATAACCATTATCTGAATTAATTTTAATCTTAAATTTGTAACTTTATACAATAATTTTTTTTTTATACAATATGTGGGGGTGGGGTTTGAACTCATGACCTCTTGGTCAGAGATAGATGCTTTAACCACTTGAACTATGTTCGGTTTGACACTCCTAACTATTTTAAGATTTATTTGCGAGGATGAACTTTACTAACTTATCCTTCTAGTTAAGGTTGGATTTTTTTTTTAATTTTTACTTGGGGTTGGACATTTTTTGGTTTAGTTTTGAACGTTTCTTTTACCTCGGGGTAAAATCGAATTCTTTCTCTGGTCATAACTAACCTTCTAGATTAAGATTCAAATAACAGAAGTGGTAAAAGATGCCATAATTAAAGAGAGGTCGAAAGGAAAACTTAGAGAAAAAGTAATTGCCATTTTGGGGTTGGAATTTGATAGAGACATAACATAACAAAGACATAATGATGAGATGCACATACAATTTGTGTTCATCAACATCTAGAAGGAAGCACGTAGAAGAAAGCAAAAGTCAATATACCCTTAATAAACACGTAACGCCCGAAAAATGATATATCTGATATACCAATGATGTATACCTGATCATATATATACATGATTTGATATACATCATTAATATACTTGACTATGAATGCTGATATACTTAATTATATGAATGTCGATGTACCAATAATATACTTAATATGTTACTTCTTTGACTTCTCTTATTGAATTGTGTTGTTTTATATACATATTTTAGATGAAATGTTTGTTTTTTTATAACCTAAATGCATGTTTTATAAATCTGATATGAATGTTGATATACCTAATTTACTATATTATTACAGGAATCAATAACATTGATATATACCTGATTATTAGTACTGATATAATCTGTTTGATATACTATTGAAATACCCTTATTTGATATATTTGAAAATATGGGAGAGTAAAATACGAATAGGTTTCAAATATTTTGCCTTTTTTGCAAAACCCAAAAACCTTCATATATTTGTATTTTTTTTAAGTACAATATGCGGAGTTAGAGATCAAACTCACAACCTCCTGATTAGAGATATGTGTCAGTTACCGTTGTATGCTCGCTTTGACAACCTTACCATATTTGCAAATATAAGCAAATATTTTTCCTACCCATTATAAATTCTCGATATAAATTAGTTAACATTGTTTTAAAAGTTTTCCTCTTTGCCCACCTCTCTAAATTTTTTTGGAAAGAATATATGTATAAATATATTATATAATGTTACGATGTCATTTCCTTAAAAGATCTTGTGGCTCCAACAGTGATGGAAGCCACAAAATTAGTAAATGCATGTTTGGGAGTGATTTTAACATGTCAAAATCACTACTATTTCAAAATAACATGTTTGACACTAATTTTCAAGTAATTTTAGTGCCTCATTCCTAGTCAACCATTATGAGTGACTCATTGGTTCAAAGGGGATAGGTTAATTAAGAGGGAACAGGTACTAATCTCATACCTATTTTACCTAAGAATTACAAATGTTATAGGGTTAAGCGGTTGCCGAATTGATTCTCAATTACATTTTTGCAAAAAAAAATAATAAAAAATTAGATTTTAAAATGGTTATGGTTTTAAATTTCAAACTTATTTTTAAATTTCACCTCATCTCCACCTTAAAATTTGAGAAATTCTATTCCTAAAATTTGTGTCACTCTCTAATTTTATTTATCTTTAATTTTGTTAATTCTATCTAATCTTTTTTCTCTAAAATTTTTGTAACATCTCTCTAAATTTTTAGTTCCGTCTCTTTTCTAAGTTTAATTCTCTATCTAAAATTTTCTTCTCACTAAAATTTCTCTCTCTAAGATTTTTGTTCCTCTCTAACTTCTTTCTATCTAAAAATGTTATCAAATTCTCTTATTAAACTTTAAATATTAATCATTTAAAATCAATTATAATTATATAAATATCACTTGAAAATTTATTTAACCAAAGCGTTAAAATAATTATGTAAAAATTACTTTCACAAAATCAATTATCATTACATATTTTTTCCTAAAATCATTCTTAGAGACCCAAATCTCGAAGATAAGAGAAACCAGAGGGAAGATGCAAAGCTCAAAAACCGTGTTTCATATTATTCGCTATAGCTTTCCAATCAAGATAAGCATATATACACCAAACAAGATGGAACCACCTTTTACGTAGCTCTATTTAAGAACCCTTCCATGCAACCAACTGTACAGTGATTCAAAATGACTCATAAATGTGTCAAGAAGAAGCCAAGCATCAAGTTGCTAAGAGAGGAGGTGAAAGCAATCTTCAGGGCTCACGATATCAACGGCGATGGCCACCTGAGCATCAAAGAATTGTCGAGAGCATTCGGGTCGCTCGGTGCGCTTCTCCCTCTCTACCGTGCCGTCTGTGGCATCCTCGCCGCTGATGCTGATGGAGATGGACTTATCACCGACGAAGAACTGGAGAAGGTGGTGGACTATGCTGTGAAATGTAAATATGACATAATCTAAACCATATCTTTCCATCCTGCCATTGAAAGTTTAATTTAAATTACTTGTAAGCTGTTGGCAAAGATAATAAAGAAGAAACCTTTCAATTTTGTGTGTCTGCCTTGGTTCTTGCAAGAATGATCTAGCATTGCCCTTCCCCATCCCCATATTATTGAGAAATGAGGTAATTTAGACCACTTCTCTATCTATAGTTATATCCAGTTATCCAAGTCAATCACACAACACAAAAAGAAATATCCAGTTATCCAAATCAATCACACAACACAAAAAGAAATATAGGAAAAGTAATAAGCGACACAAAAATTTATAATGGTTCATCCCAACAGTTTATCGTTCAGCTTTCTGTTCAAATACGGGTTCTACTAAAATTGAGATTGGATACAAGCGTTTAAATATCTCCCCATAGATATTCACTCTCTAGATGCAGGAATGAAAACAAACTCACAAAGAATCGAGAACTAGTAGACGACAGTGCACTACACCCCAGAATCTCAATCCTTTTCATCTGCCAAAGCGCGGCTGCCCAGCCTCTAAAACGTGCACCAACACTTTTCTCTCAGTTGCCCCCTCAATGAAATTGTGACACACCCAAGAGACCTAATAAAAAAGACAATTTAAAGGGAATTTATGTCGCAGTGTTGAGACGCTACCCTTGGACTCTCAACGCTACGGGTATTGTAGCGTTACCCACAAAAAAAGAAACATGTGTGCACCTCTTGATCTCCGCCTATGTGTTTGGAGTTGAGACGCTCTCTGCTGTCTCAATGGTGCCTCTTTTTTGTCTTTGATTTCGTGCGCGGCACTGTGCTCTCGGCCAGAATGGCCCTACACCGCTCAACGTCCATATTTTTCATTCCTTTGATGTCCCAACTCGCTCCTAACTCGTTCCGACGTTGATTTGACTCCACCAATCCCAGCACATATATATGAATTATATGGTGTATGTTTTCATGATAGAAAAATATTTAACTAAGAAAAATATTTAACTACTTGTCGGAACGCAGTTAGGTTCTAAATAAGTTGAAGAGATGAATGTAGAAAAAAAGAGTAAAGATTTTTTTTTTTTTAGAAATAATAAATAGTTGTGAAAATTTTATTGGTGGTATGAGTGAAAAGATACATGATGATTGATTAGTAGCTAAGTATTGTTCTAAATACACCCATCTTTTTTTTAAATATCATTAGAAAGGGTGTTTAAAAGAAAAGTGTTTTTTTCCTTTTAGTATAACAAATATGAGGAGGGAAGACTGAACCTCTAAATTGAGAGTAAGATATCTGAATAAGTAAGATACCTTAATAGTTGAGCTAAACTCATGTAGGGGCAAAGGGCTCGTTATATACTCAAACTATATATATAAATAAAAGAGTCGAGGGGACAACGTCGGGCATTCTTTATCAGATTCTGTACTATGGGCTACATTTGGTCAACCCATATTAAATTTGAAAAGATTGTAAAAGTTTCCAATACTGTTGTAAATCCAATATTGTTTAGATAAAATGTTATAAAAAATAATAGCTACAAGAAATAATTACAAATATAACATAAAACAATTATCATTGTTAAACCAATAGGGGGTTAATTATATCCAAAAAAAAATAGGGGGGTTAATCAGTGTTTATTGTTATAATGATTAATCAATGCATAGTTTAATCATTGATTTATGTTAATGAATAAATATTCGCACATGAACTAAAAACATGTTGAAATTTCATGTACTAAAAAAAAAACATGTTTAATTTCGCTCACCTACGTGTAGAATTGGACTCGCTCATTGCAATTAATCTCATCAACGGCGAAGAACCGACCTGGGAAAGACGAATTGAATTGATCGTAGTGTACTAAAAAAAATTGAATTGATTGTAGATATCCAGCTACTTGAATGGTACGATCCCTCTGTCACCCCAGAATGAAATGGGCAATCTCGTAGTTCTTGATCTGAGAAGATATGTTGTTAGGTGCTCTGTTTTATTTTCTCATTGAGGCTGAACATAAACCTGTTCTCGAGAGATAGCTATCCATATACTGATAAGGGATGTATGGATTCTCAAGAAGAGAGGAGCCGAGGTGGTCCCCGAACCATTCGGATCCCACAAGTTAATAGAAAGTTGGATCTACATTGGATTTCAATCGCCTCATCTATCCTCTTGAAGAGAAGTTTGGTTTCAATTTTGTTTCCTTCACGCATGTCCCTGGAGAAATTTATTGTATACGATCTTTAGAATACCACCTCATAAATAAGTATATTCTTAAAAATGGTTAAACCACAAGTAAATTTAAATATCTAACCCTCTTCTCATTTACGAGCTTAAAAATTTGCGCAAGACCCAATAAGTAGAAATTAATATAAATGTAGATGAAATAATAACATTGGGATTCAAAGATGGTATCAGAGCTTTCAAGTCCATTGGTGATTTATGGTATGTTTGGGAGTGATTTTAGCAAATTAAAATTTTGATTTTATGAAAGTTTAAAATCACTTTTAAATTGATTTTTGAGGTATCCTTGTTGATGATTTTGAAAAATCAATTATACTTAAATCTCTTTTTTCAAAATAACTCGTTCTACTATCACTCCCGAACACATCTTTAATCGTGTTTAAAATGATATTATAGTAGGAGGTTCTATGTTTTACCCTTTTGTCGTCGGGCCTCGTGAGAGAACTTATTAACTTAAACTTTTAGGTTTTCATTTGTGGTCTGTTCACATTAAGATATATTAATACCCTAATTAAGTGTATCATGCTTTGTTATTTATTTACTTAATTTTGACTCTATTGATACCAATAAACAAAATTGTTTTCGATCATAAATACATGGTAAAAGAGAGAATTTTTCTGTGAATTGGTGGTCACAATCAAGATGAAAGAAAAGATAGAGAGAATATGGAACTAATGAATCTGCAAGCAGGCGTATGGAAGAAAAAGAAAACCAAATATTAAATAATGAGACGTAAATATATGCTTGGAGAAAAGACAAGATGCCAACTTGGAAATATGGGCATCTGTCAATGTTAGAGAAGAACATTATTTGATAAAGAAATTATACTATATGTCACCATTTTTATCTAGATTCGAATTAAGCTCCTCGCAAATCTCATTATATGGGTTATGTTAAATATTTTTAAGTCTTTTTTTTCTCTAATTTGTACCTCTTAATAAAATTTTAAAAAATTTAAAGATTATATATCCAAAAAGTTAGAAAGTAATAATATATTAGACAGTGTTTATTAGTTAAAAATAAGCTGATTCTCTTTTCAATTTCTAAGTTTCATGACAATTATTTCAAATGCTTTATTAGCATGACCATGGTTATTGGTAGGATAATTTTTTATCTATTTCATCACAATGCATTAAAATATGAGTGTTTGCATGACTTAACGATAAAAGATGCAAATTGGCAAGAGCATCTTTTTCTCTCATTTTCCTTGGGAAAATTGCATATCCACAAAATAACAAAACCAATAATATGTTATGGAAAATTCTTACTTCTTATTATTATTTTATCTACATTAGTAATATTTTTGTTGTTATACCTTACATTTTTTAAATAAATTAAGATATTATGGAAAATTGGAAAATTAAATTAAAAAAAAATCGAATAATCGATAAAATTAATATAGGTTAAAAATTAAATAAAACATTGTCTACTAACTAACCAAGAGTTAACTAACATAATATTTAAAAACCAGCTATATTGAAATACTTAAAAAGTTTAACCACGAAATTAAGCAGGTAAAAACAAATGGAGAGATTCAACAAAGAAAAAAAAAACATTTTCAAAATTTAACTAACAAATATGATATATAACTCAAAAAACGATATACTCACAAAAGTATCTTCGTCCAACTACAAGAATGTTCTTAACTAACTACAAATTTTTCAACTGGAAATAGAAAACTTAATTAATTAAATATATTAATTTTATCATTTAATCAAGTTTACAATTAAATGCGATAAAATTAAAAATTTAAGATTTGACTTAGGTGAAATAGAAATGTCTTCATTTTTCATGAATGAAAATAGAAAATATGAGGGAGTTTGTAAAGTATTTTTTAAAGAAAACATGGTAGTGCTGCAACAAACAATATTATTAAAAAGTGAATAATGTTAAAATTATTTACTAAATAATTTCTTCTTTTTATATATATTCATGCCAGAATTCACTCCAAAGACAAAAGGTATATGTTTAAAAGTATTATGGAAAATCATATTCTTGAAAAAGATAAAAATAAAGTTTTTTTTTTTTCATTACGGCAAGTCCATGCGTACTCAAGGGTCATAACTGGCTTCAAAGATATTCCTTAAAATCTCAAGCCACCCAAACTCCCCCGAGAATATGACTTGAGCTAGTACCTCAAGTTCAGTTTTTAGATATTTTGATTTTTATAATTTCAAAATTTTTATTTTGTAAAGAGCTCTTTTCATTAACTATATAGTCAAGCTAACTTATAATAGTACAACTAATTAACTTACAATAGTACAAGAGAATATAGCATACTCAACTAAGATATTTTAGTTTTGTTCTATTCATTTTCATTTTAGTCCTTACATTTTATTTATATTTTTTATCTCATTTTTAATTTCTTAAAAGTATTATAGAGAAAGCTACAAATTCCTATGAATGCGAATATGATCATAAAGGAGTGGGAGAGTTTGTACTATAAATACCCACAACCTTGCATTAATCAACCAAGCAGTTTTCTATAGAAACACACATCATTTATAAGAAAATGCCTCGTGCAGCAAGCAGGCTACACTTCTCCAGGGAGGAGATGAAGGAGATTTTCAGAGAGCACGACCTCGACGGAGATGGTCGATTGAGCATCAGCGAGCTCGTAAAGGCTTTCGGGTTCCTCGGTAACATCCTCCCTTTCTACAAAGCTCACTACGGTTTGGCTCATGCTGATGCTGATGGAGATGGCTTCATTTGCGAGGACGAGCTCGATAAGCTCGTCAACTACGCGGAGAAGTTTCAGCCCAAGCAGCATGGAATTAGAGGCTGCCACAACTAAATTTGCTCATAGTTTTTCTTTAATAATGTCATTACTCCCCATGCTCTAATACTTTACTCTCAAGGGAGTTTTAATATTCAGTAAATAAAAAGAAAAGGAGGGCTAGTTAGTCCTGCTTCGGTTTAACCTTCAAAATCACTGGTGCTTCCAATGACTGAATTACGCTTTGGGTTTATTATTTATATGTGTGAATCTGACCAAAGTTCTTTTCAAGAAGTGAATAAACAAGCATGAAATCCAACCAAATAATTAATTAAAGAAACAAATAAATATTATTTATATGTTTTGTGAAAACTTATTTACTAATAAGATCATAAACAAATAAATATAATTTTTAAAAACATAAAACTAAAGAAAGTCAAAGTTTCATTTGAAAGTTAAATTTTTTTAAAAATAAGGTTGTTCAAAATTATTATGTTGTAATTATTTTTTAAGATATTTCTAGTGCATCTTATAAGTAAAAAAGATATATATCAAATAACACTTTTGTTATTTTATGAAAAACTGAAAACGTATAAGCTAAAAATAATCCTTTTCTAAAAAGGAGAAACAAAAAATAGGAAACCACGTACTTATCAAATGCATGCTTATATTTTTCAAAGTTTGGAAACAAATCCCAAAATAGAAGTTTTGGTCATCTCAATTCTCATCCGTTGTTGAGTCGTTGGAACGGATTTGATTTTTTTTTTTTTTTTTTTTGAGATACAGGGCTCGATTATTTAAACTTTATTATACAAACCAAATTGAAAGTTGCAGAAATTTCTTGGGTTTGCGACATTATGGTTATCATAAGTTAATTATAAATAAATAAAAAAAGGAAATCACCAATTAATTTAAGAACTTGTTGAACTAAATAAACCACCATTATGGTTTTATTTATAATATTGAATTATTGATCTTCTTCAATTCACAGCTTTTCGTTCTGCCATGACACCTCTAATTATGTAGTAAAACTTTCATTGGCAAGAAGAGGGTGTCATGGCAGCTTTCATTGGCAGACACCTTTTCTTTATCGTTTTCCTCTCCTAAGAGGTAGTTAATTGAAATAATGAAATTTTGTTCTCTAATTAATGTACTGATAAGCCCAACATTTTCAGTTCGCCAAGCTGCAGAATGTACTGCATATTTTCTTTCATTTTTAGTTTGTTTGTCTAAGCGAGTATTGACGAGCAGTAATTGACATCCCAATCAAGAAGTTGTATGTTCTATTTTTATTTAATAAAACTATTCGCTATCAAAATCAACATAAAAAAAGTGAGAATCACGTACCTTATTTTAAAAGTTTTCCTTTTTTTTTCCTAAAAAGTTTC
Source organism: Momordica charantia (assembly GCF_013281855.1). NCBI lineage: Eukaryota > Viridiplantae > Streptophyta > Magnoliopsida > Cucurbitales > Cucurbitaceae > Momordica > Momordica charantia. The sequence goes on from NW_028275166.1 coordinate 5,000,830, forward strand.
ATTTCTTATCAGCTGAAGAATTTGGAATCTTCATCCGATGGAAAAATAATAATAAAAAAAAAATAAAGCCCCCACTTAATTATATCCCTATCACCTATCTTTTCAGAATAAATTAAGATGCTTCCAAACGGGTGAAAATTTTTTCTAAGATGAACACAAGTCCATGCAAATCTTATTACTATTGCGGGTACTCATTTTAGCAACAATCTAACTTCTACTGTTTTATTAATTTTTGTTTTTTTTAGGAAATCTAATGTTTTATTCTCAAAAATTACGAGTTTGTTTTGTAACATTTTGTGTGTTTACTAAAAAGTAATGTTGTTTTGCATTGTTCTCCAAAAACAAATAAAAATAAAAAATAAAAAGACTGTTTTGCCATCAATTAATGTTTAAAGAATATTTGCCAACACACGATTGGAAGTTTTATTAACTTTCTAATAATACGGTGTATTATTAGTAGCTAAAAAATTTTAGTGAGATCCATTTATTTATTAAATATAATAAAAATAGCTATTCAATGAAAAATATCATATCAAAAATATTATAGTATGGACTAGTTTATGGTTTTTTAGGATAAATTATAAATTTAGTTTTCCCTTTTTATGGAGATAAAAGATGATAGGGGCAGCCTTTTGGCCTTTATGCCCCTATACTTAGGGGTATGTCCAGGTCATTGACTGATGGAGTTGCGTTTCATAGGATCACTTGAATCCAAGATCTCAAGGATATTCTTTGAGGTCCCAAGCCACGAACGATAAAAATTAAATATAGTATACTTGCAAATTAAAAAAATTGTATGTATGTGTAATTTGATCCCTTAGAATTATTTTTTTTAATATAAAAGCCTCACGTAACATCAAGGATAAATTGAAGCGTACGAATATTATTGAGTCAGACTATTTGTGATTTTTAACTTTCTTCTAAAATACAACAAGAATCATGTTCTTGCATGGGTCTATTATGTCATTTCTTTATATATTCTTCTTTACTTTCTATTTTTCTTGTATTTTCTTCGTATCTATATGAAAGAAAAATTTAATGTTGCAACTCATGAATTAGCTCTATTAACCGTTTTTGTTGGTTAGCTCCCCTTCCTTTTAAGATTGAGATGATTTTTAATGGTGATCAAGTCTTCCTAATGTAGTTTGAATTTTTCTTACATTTTTTTTAAAAGAAGTCAATAATCGCCAAAACTCATAGCTTGGCAATAATTGACATATATCTCTAACAAAATGGTTGCGAGTTTGATCTCCTGATACCCCACATGTAAAAAAAAAAAAAAAAAAAGTCGAGAATGAATGCTCTCTAGATATGGTCCACCCTTTCATCACTTTCACATTTACAATCCAACTAGGGTCGAGATTTTTAAAATATCTAGCCTATACCAAAAAATTAAAAATTAAAAACAAAAAAATTTTAACCAAAAAAAAAAAAAAAACTAAGCCATGCATGGTATTTTTCCTTCCTTTTCTTTTTCTCTTCCTATTTGGTAACCATAAATTTAGTATAATTTACTTAAAATATTAACAAAAATATATTAGCAAATATTAAGAGTCCAATTATTCAAATACCCAATGTATCACATTGAAAAGGAATAAGATTCCACTCTGTAAATAAAGGGATTTATGACGTTTCCCCAAAATGACTATAAATACTCAATTTTCTTGAGAGGTTTTTTTCCATCTCCAAAACTTAGCATATATCCAATCCAAACACAGCCTTAGGTTTAACAATGTCTTCCGATTCTCTTCAACTTCACCGGGGCCAATCTCATGTGAATGAAGCTGAAGCTAGTGAAATGATCCAAAAGTATGACAAAAATGGCGACTCTATCATCACCAAGGAAGAGATCGTCGACAAAGCTGTCAATCATAAGGCTAATGTCGTACCAAAAGCTCAAAAAGTCCCCGCTAGAGTGGCGAATGAAAAGAAGGCACCGAAGATAAAGTTCAGTCGGAGCCAAATCAAGGAGATTTTCATGGAGCACGATATCGATGGTGATGGTTGCCTTAGTGTAAGTGAGCTGATAAAGGCTTTTAGTTTTCTAGGTTCAGTCATTCCACTTTACAAAGCTCACTACGGTCTAGCTTTTGCTGATGATGATGGAGATGGCCTTATCAGCGAGGAAGAACTTGACAAACTCGTTGATTACGCCGAGAAAGTATGTAATAACAAACGAGGATTTTAAGTTTCTCTGCTAAAATATTATGAACTAAATACGTAAGAACCAGAATAAAGAGTTGGCTGAACTCTTCGTTATGCAAGCTTCGTTGATCATATTTATCTATGTTAAAGCTCTTTTACCTAAATTGTATCTTGAACTCAATAAAAAAAAAAAAGAAAAATAAGCTAAAAATAAAGAGAGAGAAGGTTGATCATAAAAAAAAGCTTAGCTAATCTTTTCTTTTAACATTAATGCACTTTGCAAGCTCTCAGTTGTTTATTTGTCTCATCTTACAAATAATGATCATTAACAAGTTGTTCGTGAGACTTTTAGATAATTACTAATTTAGAATATATTTAGAATAATCTTTTAAGTAGTTTTAGGTGGCTAAACCTTTTAAGGGTTTTGTTTTAATTCTACAATAATATTTGATAATAAATCAAATAAATTAAAAGAAGTGGATTGCTTTAAAAATCATTTTTGAAGAGTTCAAAAAGTGACTTCAAAGTAGTTAATTAACACACTCTAGCTAGTAGGTTAAAGCACTTGCGAACTTAAAAAGGTACTTAAACTAAAAGATATATCAAACCCATCCTAAACTAATAAACCGCTAAACTAAAAGATATATCAAACCCATGCTTAGGTAACTTATACAGGTTTACGTTTCTTTTTGTGAGGTTTGAACTTTGAAGCTCAAACAAATTAAAGTAAAGGTTCCTTATCAACTAAATCATGATTGAATTGCTTATCCATTAATTTTTTTTATGTTATCTTGCAACATCGTCTAAATTTCGTAATGAGATTCTATCCCCTCAAAAATGTTATTTGCCACCTTAATTTAATAAGATTTCTTAAATTAATCACTGTAAATAGCTAAATTGTCTGGTGAATAGAAATCAAAATTTTCATTCTTTTGATGGTATTGAAATGTTGGATCCTTCTCAAACTTTATAATTACTCCTCTAATGTAATCTTATTCTTCTCCTACAACTTTTATTTGCATCTTTTATTGTAGGCCTCATACTTTTATAATAATTATTAATTACTTCACAACTTTTACCCTTTCTCCCTCATTTATTTATGAGATCATAATTTTTTTAATGGATCTTTTTACACTTTTATTATTTATGTGTTTATTTATATTATCAATAATTTTTCTTCTAATAAAAATTTATAAATTTTAATTTATTTTTTTAAACAGTTTATAAATTTTTATTAGTTGGTGTGATTTTGTTATAAAATATTAAAAAAATTATATTCAAATTTACTTTGTTATTGTTAATTAATTTCTATTTAAGGTTTGGTTGGGGATGAGTACATTGATAGCCTATTTAGGAATCATAATTACATAAAAGGATTGAAATGTATAAAATTTACACTTTTGTCATGAAACAACAGTAACGATGGTACCTATCGTCAATTTACCAACATATCCTTTTGTATTTACACTTAAATATTAACTATTTTTAAAAAATTCAAAATTGGCTAAATCCCTTAATTTATGCCTAATTAGACTCTCCAAAAATATCAATTACCAAATCTCCAAAATCCCCAAAATCCTCATTCTGCCATCCGTTTCAAAAAAACCTTCTTGTTCTGTCGTTTCTTCTTCCTCTCCTTCCACAGACACTATTGTTTCCGTCCGTTTGAGCTTCTTTTTCTCCGTCGGTCATCTCCGTTTATCCCGTTCGAAAGGAATTTTCGTCATTCCTTCTTCTCCGGTGATTTCTGCATGCCTTCGTCTCCGGCTGACGTGCCTTCATCTCCGGCCGCCTCCGTTTTTCTCCATTGCCAGAGCAATTCATCTTCGTTTATCTCGATCGCAAGGTTTGCATTCCAATGGTTGTTTTCGATTTCTGATTTCGTGTGAACTATTGTATATATGAGGATATATATTATAGTGAGTTTGATTATGATATATCTTATAAATCAACTTGTATATATGTGGATATGCAGATATATACTATAATGATTTTGAATGTATATATGCGGATATATAAGTGAATATATACTGTGATTTTGAATATATTTTTTGAATATGCGGATATATGCTTATTGAGACTTCAAAAGATGTTTGTGTGATTTTGAATTGTACTTGAAGATTGAGCGCGGAGTGAATTGAGGGATTTAGGTTGAAAATTAGTAGGGGACCCACAATAATTAAAAGATTATGATAATAATTTATGGAATTAAATCGTTTATATTAAAAAAACAAATAACTATAATGAATGTAAATGTAATAAATAATGGTAAAATCGAAATTAAAATAAAATACTGCAGGCAGAAATCTAAAAGTGTAAAATTAGAAATTTGTGTAAATAAGTTTTTAAAACAGTCATCCGAACACATTAGCTGATGATAAAAGCCCAATGAACACCCTGTGTACAAAGTTGGATCAAAGGCCCATGCAGTGCCAGAAAAGAAGTTTGAAGACAAAGCCCAAAATGCCCCAAAAAGAGCCTTGCAGATAAAACTAAAAAGGAGATTTTTAGAGAGCAGGTATTTGATTTCTTTGACTTGATCACTTCATTCTTCAAGGCGCAGGTATTTTCTAAACAATTTTTTGTTATAAAAATCTATCAAAAGTTAAAAATTGCAATATATATTCAAATTTAAGATAATGATTGCAACATTTACTTAAATTTAAGGTATAATTCCATGAAATTTAAAGTTGGAGTAAATTTTGATATGGTAAATTTTGATTTTTTTCGTAATCATTAAATGTCTCTTTTCACATTTTGGTCATGTCAATTAAGGTTGAACTAAGTTTATATTGACATCATTAAATTATTGTTTAGTTAACATAATTAATATATGTAAACATGTTACTCAAATATTACTTGACACATAAAATCTAGTCCAAAAAAAAACTTTTCTTTCACATGTCAGGTTCAAGTAACATGACTATATACCCAAATAGATTAATAAAACAATAATTTATAATGACACGTCAATTTTTCGGTAACAAATTTTGTATGAAAAGACCTAGTTAATTATTTTTAATACATCAAAAACAAAATCGATATTTCCCAAAGATTAAAGATCAAATTGTAAATTAGTCTAAAGATTAAAAATATTTAACCTTATTTTAATAATATTTTATTTCCAAAACCAGTTTATGCATCAGTCCACTAAGAACCCACTTTTACTGGACTAGGCATCGGATCCCGATGGACCCACCCCACGAACTTGTGCTTCAACCTTCAATCCAACCATCCATGGCTAAATTATAAATTTGATTCTATAATTTATATTTAGTTTAATTTTGATCTTATAATTTAAAATAAACTAGATTTTGGTTAACTGTGGAGCCAAATAATGGGTTAAAAGCTGAACGTTTTCTTTAGGTTTTTACCGCAGCGCACTTGTATAAATAAATATTATTCTTTACTTTATGTTTGGGTGTGGCCGTGGAAAACAAAGAAAATATTTGCCTCCTCAACAATGAGGATGAATCTTGTCCTCCTCCCCGTTAACTTTTTGACAAATAAGAGAGAGGTAAAAACATAATATTTTTTTAAATAATAATGTATTGTCTTGGGTTTAAACTTCTCTGGAACAGTCGATTTTTGAGATTTTTGGCAGCATCATTCGGGGTGTTGACAAAAACAAAAAGTAGATTTTAAATTTATAATTTCCTTTAATTTTTTTTTTCTGTAATTGCAAGTATAATAAAAAATAAGTAAGTATGAGTCCCATTTTTTTTTTTTTTAGGATAAAGTAGGAGTCTAACTTAATGCGCATAAAACGATTTAATTTTGTTTTTCTTTGGAAATATAAAACGATTTAAATTAAGGAGGAGAATAAAGATGTTTTCTTTGAATAAACTATGAATCTTGTTATTTCAATTATTTCAATTAGCCTGATAAATATTTCAATTGATATTTGTTTCTTTCTTAATTTCTTTTCTCTCTTTCCATAAAGTTACTATCAACTATTAATATTTCCACTCATTCGCAAACATGTTAAAAGATGTATATTCTAAGATTGGAGGTTCAAATCTCTAACCATAGATTAATAAACTTAACAAATCAGATTTTTGATTGACATGTCAAAAAATCTATCAAATTAGATACATGGATAGATGGACAAAAATATAAAGAAGGGCATATCAAAAGAATAATGTGATTAAATAATATTATTAACTTATAACACAACAGTTTTATTAAATAGTCAAAGACAAAACTTATTAACATACTAAATTTATATAAAATTCGTTTAAATTTTTTATATAAAATTTAAAATAAAAAATTTACACTGTTACAATTGTTTTCTTGTATAATATTGGACAGTGTAATAGATGAGATAACATTTGACCAATTGAATTATTCTCACGTCTAACTTCATTTATACTAAATTAGTCCACTAGTATATTAACATACTAAGTAAGATTTTAAATTTTTTAATTGATTCATTTTAAGAATTAATGATTTCATGATTTCAACAATCCAATATTAACCAATAATGTTATTTAAAAAAATGTGTTTTTGTACTAATTCCAATTCATAAAATAAAATATGAATGTGCTAAATGCTTACATGGAGAGATAATGCATCCACGTGCGAAAAGAATTTTATAAATCAGTTCATATGTTTTCTTTTCTGAAACAATCAATTAATATGTTGGTCACATCATCATTTATCATACCAATAATATTTAGATACTTATCAACTAATATATCTCTCATACTAAATTATTATTAAAAAAAATTGACAGCAGAAACAGATACAGATGAATGCATAAAGAAAGAGGGAGAAAATAGATTTTATTTATAAAAATAAATATCTGTCAACTTTAAAAAAAAAATAATAGGTAGGAATTCATACTAATCGATAAGCATCTAAATATTATTCCTTTTATACTGAGGTTAAGGTTATGAAAGAGAAAACTTACACTATTCTTTATAATAACACTATGGGAAGCCTGGGATCTTTGTACCCATCTTTGGGCAACATCTTTTTCAAAAAAAAAATAAATAAATAACTTAATTAAGGTGCCATTCACCTTACTAAAAAAAAGGGAATAGGATTCTAAAGTCGAGCCAAGTAATTTCTTTTGAGTGGCTATTAAAGACTTGAATCGTGTTAAGATTTTTTTCATCTGAATTCATACTTTTCATCCAAACAAATCTAAAAAATTTCCGATAAGGGTTCCGATAGAAAGACATCTAATATGCCACTTAGTCGGGAGCACATGAAGGAGATTTTCAAATATCATGATAGCAACAAGGACGGTTTTCTCAACGTAAGGGAGCTAACAAAAGCTTTTGGCTTTCTCGGCTCAATTATTCCATTCTGCAAAGCTCACTATGGTCTGGTTCATGCTGATGCTAATAACGATGGCCTTATCAATGAGACTGAGCTTGACAAGCTCATCGATTATGCCTATAAAGTCATCAAGAAGAATTGATCTTTTAAGTTGCTTTGAAGATAACTGTAACTTCAAGTCAACCATCGAAAAAATAATTTAGAAATAAAATAAAGAGTGTGTTGGTAATAAATAAAGTGAACTATGTGGCTCATTTCCCTTTGAGTTTGATGATAGTTCAAACATCAGCTCAAACCTAATTCAAAAGCTAGAATTGGACTCGTCCTCTCATTCAATCCATCAATTCTTAGCATAATTTGAAAAACGTAACATAAAAAAATATGCATATTTCATATATACCCACAGGTACCCAAGTATAAAAAAATTCCTTTTGCAATTTGAAAGGTACAAGAAAATGTACAAGCATTTTATATGTACAAAACAAGCAAACAAGAAGATGGGAATTTATTCCACGTTTCAAGGATTTTCCTCTCAATTTCTTCCCTAAAAGGAAATAAATACATAAACTTATGGAACTTAATTATTTACCTATGCATTTCAACTACATACTTACAAAAGCTAAACTCTTGGTGGATCGAAACAACAGACTGTACAGTAACACTATATCAAGTATGTTACACAAAAATTTCAACTCAGCAGAGATCAGCAAGAAATATGGACTGATTCATTCTGCAGGAAAATTTTGGCGGCAATCGATTCGACCGATTGTCAATGGATCCAAGAGTTTAATAATCTCCACCAATGAATTTAGCTAAGAAACCCATCTGAAATATGTTCTACCAGCAAGATGTTGAAGAAATATCAGAGAAATGCCAAAACTTCAGCAGCTGACATAATATTAGAATTTGGAAATTGAAATCGAAATCAACTCACAGCGCAGAGATGATGCCCGGCTTCAAGGAGATCTTCGGCATAACGGGAATATTTCAGGTGGACAACTTTAAAAATCTACCATGGGAGGTGGTAGTTTCCAGTAATTCCATGAATTGAAGTCCTCCTGTAAAATAATCAAAGAATTGGTTTGATAGAAGTATGGCCAGAATTATAGTCCATGTTCAGTTTACAGCTTACGCAACCTGTTCGGACGAGGTTATGGGAGGAAACATGCCATTGACAAGAGTATGAAGGGATGCATACGATTTTGTGTCGACGCGACGGTTTACAAAAACCTCCCCCTGCAAGCATGAACATTTGATGAATTTTGATGCTAACAAATAGTACAAGGTTATGCTGTTTTTCTAGTCATATTCATGAAGGCCCTTTCAAATCAATCACCTTGGGATTGATAATGAAGATTTTTCCTCTTGGTATACCAACTTTGAGGTAGCTGAATTCATCAGTATCCCTGTTTCCAAAACCAGCATAAAATGGATTGCAGTCTGGAGGAAATAGTTCTCTGATTCTCTATAAGTTACAAAAAGCAGATTATGAGCCATCTTATTCAGAACCAATGCAAACAAATAATATTAGATAATTCATATTGAGTGATTTTGTCAAGAAAGATGTTTAATATCCGAGTAATAATCTATCTTGACCGGTCATGCATACAAGATTACAGCTTATCACAGTATGATAATAAAGAATCTAAGGGCCCATTTGGTAACGTTTCCGTTTCTTGTTTTTCGTTTATAATTTTCTTAAGAAATCTAAGCATTTTACCACTAATTTTGTTTCTTGTTTCTTCTTTTTTGGAAACATTCACATAATTGCATAGGAATTTTAGAAACAACCAAAACAAGTTTCTCCTTTCTTGTTCTCATTTCCAATTTGTTCCAAAACACAAATGAAAAGATTGTTTTATCATACTTGAATTCTTTGAGGTTGGAATCATGCGATACATTTCTCTTCATTAAAAATAAAAAAACATAAACAAGAAACAAGAAATAGGAACGTTACCAAATGAGACATTTAAAATACCTGAGACTCCCAATTTGAATATCAAGGGCATATGTCAAGAAAAACAGTGCGAAGACTAACCTCCAAGCATGCAATCTTGAACTCATGAGGAGCCCGCCGAATAACTGAGAGGAGGGAAATGAACTAAAAGGTATTAGTGACAAACCTAAGCATGCCCCACTCCGTATGTTATGTTCATGACCCATCCTCAGCTAATTTTTGGGAAGACTTTGCCTATCCCAAAACCAGCTCTTAGAGTTTTTAAGTTGTCGAGTTTTCACTTGAGGGCTTGATCCTAAGACCTTGAGAAACATACCACTAGGGCACCCCTATGCTCTGGAACCACTTCATCCCAAGAGTATGGATGCAAATGCAGGAGACACTTAGGGCTTATGGGTTCACATGACTATGTTAAACCATCCATTGCAAGGGAAAAGCATGCTGCATCGAAATACTAAATCATGCAATTCCTAGTTTTCTATTTAATCACCAAAACCAACATAGACTCTAAGAATAAATTCAATAACTAGAACTTATTCCACAGCATGTAGTAGTTTACGAAATCCTAGACGTAAAAAAGAAAAGAGTATTGGACATGAATTCTCAAAGCATAGTTATCTGAGGGGAGGGAAAAGCTATAATGTGTTTCAGGTAATTTCTAAGGAAAAGAGGAGAGATAAAATGTGGTACCTTCTCGAAATAGGGAAGGGAAAAGCCCGTCAGGGGAGATAACAACAGGCCCTTCTGGCAAAGCCTTTCCATCCTGCATTAAAGAAGACCCAAATGAGATCAAACATGAATCTTAACATAAGAGTTTAAGCTCTGAATACATCACCTGCTTAAGGTTGAAAAGAAATTGACGGGTGTGATAGGCCTGAGAAATTGAACGTGCACTAAGAAAAAGCAATTGGTACCCATTTTCCTGAATTAAAATATTAAAAAAAAAAAATTGAGTGAGAGAGAAAAGAGCAATTTTCATACTGAATCATAGTTTAATTCATCACATACAATCATCCAACTGCATGAGGGTGAGATAAATAATACCTTTATAGCTGAAAATAAATTTGTAACACCCGTCTGTGACCAATCCATTCCAACAAAGGGCATAAATTGACCCAGAACATCCGATCTAAGATAGTGACAGATGAGGGGGAACAAAGTAAGTTAGGAAAGAGACTGCTGTAAACGAAAACCAGGAAATAAATAAATAAGCTATTTATTACGTAAGTTCATTGTGGCAAACATCAAACGACTCAATAGATTGAAAAGCTAATGCTAATAAATGATAATAAAGTAGAACTTCCATGCGAAATATATATTATTTTTTCATTTTCTTTCTTTCGGTGGAAAATAAAAATATGATTAATTAATAAAAGAATTATAAGAAAATGAAAAGGGGATAAACATTCACCAATGTAATAACAGAGTTCAATAGGGTAAAATCTACGATTTGACTTTCTTCAGCTTTTACCTAAATTGGACTCTAGTTGAAATAGGTTCAAATAGGGAAAACCACCTTCATGTTTAGTTGACACAGGTTTAGTTTCCGTCCCAGAGGAAGTTAATAAGAGAACAATCTTCCTCGTTTTATCCAATTTAATTTTTCCCACAGCTGAATCACCAAGTGATTAATTGAAAACGCGTCTCCAAGTCTAAGAATTTTGATTCCAGCAGATGGTAATTCTAGTAAAAACAATCATAGAATGATACTATTGACTAGTTCGAATGTAATATTTTCATTCTGGAAAAAGAAAAAGACCGAGAATGGAGCCGACAAATTGATTAAACAATACAAAACATTTCTATACATAAATAAAACTGTACAAAAAATCAGAACATCGCATTCAAAATCATTAGGATGAAATACCCTACCTTGTTATTGTCCCATCCACATCTGATATCACTATGCGAGTATTCCATTTCCACAAATAAATCCTGGCATCAACCTGTTGAGAAACATAATCAGTCACGAAATGTAAATATGAGTGGAAACAAAGTAAGGGACGACTGAAATCACCAACATTCTGAGGAAGAAAAAAAAAGACGAATTATAAGGAGAAAATCTGACCTGTTGCTTCCCCAGAACTGGAGTGTAGAATGTGAAAGTTACCATGTTTCCCCCTTCCTTGAGATTTAAGGACGCCAGCTGCTCTGATGTTGGCGATATGGACCTAACCATCTTTTTCTCTTCCTTGTGCTTAAAGATACTTGCTTCTCCATCCATGCCAATGTTCTTATCTGAAGCCTTCTTAATATCAAAATTTGTGTAATCGTCAACAGCTGATTGAGTTGCTTTCCTGGAATTAGATCTTTTGAAAGAGAAAGGCCAAAGTTTCCAATTTCCAACTGGGTCAACAGTAGCTTCTGCTGGACTACCTGTAAGAGTTTTCTCAAAAAGGTCAACAGCTATAATGTGTTCATAAAGGATATACATTCATGTTCTCAACTATAATGATCCTCAAATAAGTATAAGTAACCTCACTCCATCATAAGGAATGAGCACCAACTTTTAAGCCTGTCACCCTACAGTTTGCTGCTCAAGGAGCATTTGCATCAGTTTTGGACACATCAAGTGCATCTTGTTTTTTGCTATTATGGACGAGAATTACCTAAAGGAGTCTATAACAGAAAGCCATACTTTGAAAGAAATTAGATGGTGTCAAGGTTAATGAATCACAAAAAAATGGAAGCAATATAATTCTAAAAAGACCTAATGAATCGAGTATATATTATATAGAGCTTGCATAAACTCAGTTACAAACTTTTAGACAGTATAAGTACTCAAAGGTAAATTTTCACAGATATAATCCAAGTTCTCTTACCCACTGTAGTGTTAGGAAGAATACTTTTGAGTTCTTCTGAAACCAGGGATTCTTCGGTTTTTGACTGTTCCTCTTCCACTTTCTGTTCTCCACCTCCACCGAACTTGGAGCTTGAATTATCTTTACATAATTCCATCCACTTGAATGATTCGGAATTTGAGTCTACAGAATGGCTTTGAGAATAATTAATCTCACAGTCAATTGGATTGTTGTTGCCAGCCTGCATATTGGGTAATGAAGCTGCCTGACGCTCAACTTCTTTGCTAGAAATTGGATGACTTTGGGGAATTGTGATGGGACTTGCCATCCCCTGATTGAAGATCTCGTGACCATCTGGAGAAGCGCATATCTCAGTATTTCTATTTACAAATATATTCTCTTCATCAATGCTACTCGGATCATCTTCTTTATCATTACAATCTTGGCCGTCTGACTCAACATTTCCAATTTCCTTGGTTTTTGAAACATCAAAATCACTGAAAAGGAATTGTTCATCATCAGAACTCGTTGACGGCATCATATGACTTTCTTCTGTTATGACTCTATAACCAGTCGAATTCAAAGATTTTTGGAACTTGCTTGTGACACTTCCATCCACACCTTTGTCGTCTTGAAAATCCGAGCTGAAACTTGATTGTATGCTCTCGGACTGCAATTCTTTAACTGAACCAGGCACATCTGTGGAGACTATTTGAGTATGGGAAGCTGCGAATGTCAGTGGCTTTTCTTGGTCCATTGTGTTGCCTTCATAAACGCAAGTACTATAACGATCCACTTGTTGAGAATAGTTCACAAGAACAATTTTTTCAGTTTCTATCTCAAAATCTTCTGCTACCACACTAGACTCTGTATCCTGATTTTAAATTTTTGATATATCAGTGGTAATTAACAAAAAGAGTCAAGCATTGATGGAAACAAATTCAGTGAACGTTCTATCTTTAAGAGAACATAATAGCTTATTTTTATCAACCTTCTTTGTATCAGTAAAAATGCTAGAGCTGAGTTCTGAATTTAACAATCATACATTGCTTAATGGTACATATGAGTGAATTAATTTATTTTATTTCAGAATAGAGCTTACCTTAGGATGAACTTCAGTTGTCACATGCAATTCCTCAGTATGAACACCGATGATCTCACATTCTCCATTAGCCAGGTGGGAGTCTTTATGAGTCAGTACCCCTGAATCATCCAAATTCAACATCGAGCTCTTGGAAGTTTCATGGAATATCAAGGATTGGACTCCATCAGGTACACTTTTGTCTTCGGAAAAAATACTTGTTTCATCAGATAAACACCGTCCAATAAAGTTCTCTCCAAAATATAAGTCACAATCCTTCAACAATGAAATCTGGGATTTGGAATCTGTACTCTCAGAGATGGTTCCTGTCACATGCATAGTACCTTCGACATTCTGTTCAATATCTCTTGATGCAGATTTATCCTCATATTTTCCTTCAAAAGCCTTTTCCCCAATAATGGAAGTTTCAACCACTTCATCCTTGGTGTTTAAACTTGACATCTCAGAGATGGTTTCTGTCACATTCACAGTATCTTCGGCATTCTGTTCAACATCTCTTGATGCAGATTTAACCTCATATTTTCCTTCAAAAGCCTTTTCCCCAATAATGGAAGTTTCAACCACTTCATCCTTGGTGTTTAAACTTGACATCTCAGAGATGGTTTCTGTCACATTCACAGTGTCTTCGGCATTCTGTTCAACATCTCTTGATGCAGATTTAACCTCATATTTTCCTTCAAAAGCCTTTTCCCCAATAATGGAAGTTTCAACCACTTCATCCTTGGTGTTTAAACTTGACATCTCAGAGATGGTTTCTGTCACATTCACAGTATCTTCGGCATTCTGTTCAACATCTCTTGATGCAGATTTAACCTCATATTTTCCTTCAAAAGCCTTTTCCCCAATAATGGAAGTTTCAACCACTTCATCCTTGGTGTTTAAACTTGACATCTCAGAGATGGTTTCTGTCACATTCACAGTGTCTTCGGCATTCTGTTCAACATCTCTTGATGCAGATTTAACCTCATATTTTCCTTCAAAAGCCTTTTCCCCAATAATGGAAGTTTCAACCACTTCATCCTTGGTGTTTAAACTTGACATCTCAGAGATGGTTTCTGTCACATTCACAGTATCTTCGGCATTCTGTTCAACATCTCTTGATGCAGATTTAACCTCATATTTTCCTTCAAAAGCCTTTTCCCCAATAATGGAAGTTTCAACCACTTCATCCTTGGTGTTTAAACTTGACATCTCAGAGATGGTTTCTGTCACATTCACAGTGTCTTCGGCATTCTGTTCAACATCTCTTGATGCAGATTTAACCTCATATTTTCCTTCAAAAGCCTTTTCCCCAATAATGGAAGTTTCAACCACTTCATCCTTGGTGTTTAAACTTGACATCTCTGTATTCTCAGAGATGGTACCTGTCACATGCATAGTATCTTCAGCGTTCTGTTCAATATCTCTTGATGCAGATTCAACCTCACATTTCCCTTCAAAAGCCTTTTCACAGATGATGGAAGTTCCAACCACTTGATCCTTGGTATTTAAACTTGACATCTCTGTATTCTCAGAGATGGTTCCTATCTCATGCGTAGTATCTTCGGTATTCTGTTCAACATCTGTCAATGCAGATTTAACCTCATATTTCCCTTCAGAAGCATTTTCCTCGATAATTGAAGTTTCAACCACTTGATCCTTTGTATTTAAACTTGACATCTCTGTATTCTCAGAGATGGTTCCTATCTCATGCGTAGCATCTTCGACATTCTGTTCAACATCTGTTAATGCAGATTTAACCTCATATTTCCCTTCAGAAGAATTTCCCTCGATAATGGAAGTTTCGACCACTTGATCCTTTGTGTTTAAACTTGACATCTCTGTATTCTCAGAGATGGTTCCTGTCACATGCATAGTATCTTTAGCATTCTGTTCAATATCTCTTGATGCATATTTAACCTCATATTTTCCTTCAAAAACCTTTTCCCCAATAGTGGAAGTTTCAACCACTTGATCCTTGGTGTTTAAACTTGACATTTCCTTACTAACCTCAGTAGACAGCTCTAGGTTTTCCAATTCCCATTGAGAGGCATTGGTTACTTGCTCGCTGCAGGAACCACAGTCTTCATCAAGACTCTTCCCCATGTTACCTTCTACAGCTGATGTCAGGCAGCCGCTCCCATCATCTCTCTTCAAATTTTCCTCATCCTTGTCATCTGAAGTATCAATGGAAGAAAACTTGGAAGTATCTGCTTTCTCAACCTTTTCTGCACGAAGATTGGTAGACCACCTAACCTCTAAAAGATCAGCTGCAATCTCAGCACGCTCTAGTGAGTCAACCCTTGCAACAGATGTGTCCTGATGATGATCTTCTTTGATTGATTTACGACCCCAAGCAAATCCAAGTACCTGTGTCCGTTGGGAGCTACTCTTCATCATTATCTTCCCACTATCTATACTCTTCTCAATCCCATCTATCGAACACCTAGCATCATAATTGCAACTTTTGGAACTAAGGATACTTCTACCATCCAGACCCAGCTGCAATTTCCCATCAGCCACATCACCTGAAAATGAAGGATACAATCCAGATTCTCCTTCAACATCAACTTCTCTCAAAAAATAAGCCTCCCCTTTGTGATCCAAATACATCTGGAAATTAGCTTCAACCCCATTTACAATTATGCTGACCACCTTCTCCTTTGTCTTCAAAACACCTTGAAATTTCCCAAACCGGACATACCAAGGCGATGATTTGAAACTACCATCCTGCTGTTCAACTACAACAATGTCCACAGCTCCACCAAACGGATGAAATGGCCCAGAAACTGTATAAACACCCCTTGAAATGTAACTACCTAGTAGCCCCACAGCGTTCATCGTCCAATATCCTGATTCCTCAGACCACCCGGATCACAACTATAAAATTTTCAGCCATCATATAGTAATTTTTATAATTTCCCCCATAAAATCGAGGGGCCAATGTTTTATCTCAATGATCGTAGGATCATATATCACCAAAACTCCTAAAACTAAAGAGAAAACTACATACACGAGTAACCCAGATCACGATTTTCCTAGACTACGATCTCAAGAACAATCGGAATCAAACAACCAGCCAATCAATCAATCAATTTAATTAAAAAATTGTAACATGAAACCCAGATGGATAAACCACCGAGCTAATCAATGTTGAAGCGGTCAACCAATTCGAAGATAAGAAAGAACCTAATAATAATATTCATGGTTAATCGGCAACGTCAAGACTCTCCATTAATCACAGAGGATCGCGAGCATGACATAATCGAAAACCCGATTGATGGCCGACCGTAACCCGTTTAAGGAAGAACCGCGACGAAAATACGCCGTTGGCAGTTGGCACGATCTAAGCATATTCGCTTTCATTTATTCGAATGTTCTTCCATTTATCTAATTCCCATTTCTCAGCGCAAGAACAGCACGTGATCCACGAAACATCGAAACGAAACCTTCTTGTTCTGCAGAACGAGAGAAATTAGAACTGAAAATTGAGGTCTCGAAAAAGGAAATGAATAAACTAAATAATATCTTTTTTATTGATATTAATTTTAGTAAATAAATGTTATCCCATCCTTTAAAAAAAACAAAAAGGTAAATAATTGTTATCCGTATTTTTTATGACAAACGGTTAATTTCTTTTTTCAGATTTAAGAAAAAAAAATGTTCCAATATTATTTTAATTCCTTATATTTATAAAATATTTATTTTTTGTCTCTATATTTCAATTTCTTTCTATTTAGGTTATTGTACTTTTTAAAGTGTCCCTTTTAATCTTTTTATTTTTTTTATCTCATATATTTATCACAATTGCAGCATAATACTACATCCTATAAAATTTTTGAGATGTAGTCATAAATTTGTATTAAAATTTTGTTATATATAACATTTGTATAAAAATGAATTAAGATAATCATGGGCTAGAAAAGAAAATTGAAAAAACATGTATCAGAATAGTATTTAGACCAAATATAAATTGTATATTTTATTTTGGTATTTTTTCCCCTAATTTAGTAACAATTTTGTATTTAATTCTCTTAAGAATTATTAGCCAAATTTGAAGAAATTTTTTTATAGAAATAGATTCCAAAATCTTTTCTTAAAAAAAAATTGTTATTGGACAAGCATGGAGCTTTCCAATTTGATTTTCTAAATTTATATGGGTTGTTCGTGTCCTAAGTAGCTTATCCCTTCTACGAATTGGGCACTCCGATGTCAAAGTCACAATAATAGGAAAAGGTAAGTAGAATATTTATAAGTGATTTGATCGCAACAATTAGGGCAGCGGAAAAACGAATTGGCCTAGGGATAGTGATCAAAGATAGAGAAGGAGAAGTATATCTCACCTTTTTACAATATTATTGTGGTTTGCTCACAGTTAATAAAGAGAGACAATTACGATCAGAGACAATCTAAGCATGACGATTGAAATGGATTTCACTCAATTGATTATTGAGACTTATTCCGTTAACGTGATTTCCCTTATTCAAGCTAACAAGGAGGATCATTCTCTGATTGATTGTCCAAAAAATTACTACCCTAACGAAGAATCGGAAGGGAGGCAAGTTTTATCCATTATCATCAAAGCTGCAATTGTGTTGTGCACGTAGCGACAAATATTTAATATATTTCATTAAAAAGAAATAAAAAAGTGGGATCCGAATCTGACTCACATCTTATCTAGATTTTGAATATCATAACCTATCGAAACACATCATCGGTACGGTGAAGAATCACCGTGCTATAGGCTATCTCCTCCATCTCAATTTGTTTTTCTTTGTGACTATCTTATATGGAGCTGAATTATGGTTTTTGGGTGTTCTCGCTAAAACATACGGCTGTACTCCTTACTTTTGTGGACACTGATCCGAAGTTCAAGTACAGCCTATGAA
The DNA here is from genome assembly GCF_013281855.1 of Momordica charantia. NCBI lineage: Eukaryota > Viridiplantae > Streptophyta > Magnoliopsida > Cucurbitales > Cucurbitaceae > Momordica > Momordica charantia. The sequence continues at coordinate 5,018,989 of NW_028275166.1, forward strand.
CCACTTTTATCTCTACCACGACGAATCAATTCGTTTAATGTAGGCATGTCACTCTTCCCTTTGTACTTCCCCTCTTTTTGCCCCTCACTTATGATTATTCCCAATCTAAAGTAGTCATTTTTCACTCATAGAGAAATCTAATAGTCAAAATCAATAAAAAAAGGCATAATGGACCATCTTCGCCAATCAATTTTTTCGTTTTATCTAAAATTTTTCCACTCCCTCTCGAACTAATCAACTAACTTTCAACTTGTTTCTCCACGGCAAACTTGTGGGAGAAGAAAAGTCTTGACACATGAGCTTGCGCTCTTTTGAAATAAAGGAAACAGCCACATATTGGGCCTGAACAAAAATAAAGGAAGCCCATCACATATTTGTTAAAAGCCTAAGAGCTGTTGAAGTATGCTCGAGTCACCAGCGACTTTATTCTTTGTTTTGTTTTTAATAATATACCATATATCTTTCCTACTTCTAACCTATATGAAACATTTTTCAGATTTTTGTGATAGTGGAAAACTCTAAGAATTGTTTAAATTGAGGTAGAATTACTCATTGGAAAACTATCAATCTCCTCCCAACAACACTTATTAATTAAATTATGTAACATAAATATTTAATTTTGAGATATTATCAAAATCGAAAGTTAAAATGGTTAGGCATATCAACTTGTTAAACATGTATATCTCTTTGTTATTAAAAAAAAAAAATTAAAAGGAGGACTTTTCCTTTAAAAGAAACATGGAAGTTAAGGGTATAGTTCAGCCATCCCACTCTCATAGGACAGTTAAAAGTATGGTTTCGACGTCTCTCTAAATTCAATTGTCCTCAAATCCACTTTTGAGTCCTCTATCTTCTTCGTTGTAACTAGATTGAAGACTCTTAAAGAGTTAGTCTCTACTTCCATGGAGGAGAATCCCAAATCTATTGCAACACTAAAACTTTGTTGAACGCGAGTTAATAATAAACAAGAAATCTTTGGAAAGATAAACATTGCTTTCTCTCTTTTTGAAATACCTCCAAGGTTGCTCGTTAAAAATAAAACATTTAAAATATACGAGTTACCTAAATGACAAATTACATGAGGAACATATGAAATTTAAGCTAAGCAAATATGAAACCAGCAAGAATTTATAAATTACTTGTAAGTTTTCATTTTTACACCCAAAAATCAGTCAGGAGGGTCAATTTCTGGAGTTTTTTTTAAAATAAAAACGCTAATTATTTAAATATAATTATTTTACAAATTTCGCACTTTCTGTCGCTAGAGTTGAAATTGGAGGATTTCAAAGCATTTTTTTATGGGCAAAAAAAATTGTTGACCGTTCCACAATATGCGTCGTTTCATAACATACCTTTATCCTGCTTATTTGGAGAGATCGTCATCCAGATAATTAAAATTGCAATATTTATAAAAATAGTTTGTAAATAATCATATTTAAAATAATTAGTTACTTTTTATAATATTTAAAAAAACCCATCAATTTATAATCTAAATTTTTAGATTCGTCCGATTAAATATTAAACATTTTCAAAGTCTAAAGTTAAATCCAATAGAATTACAAATTTAAGTTAAGAATGAAATTCCTCTAAAAAATATTTTACAATTTCAGTAGAGACTAAAGAACAAGCATATTTTTTTAGCAAATTCCAAAGAAAAGAAACGACAGATTTTGAGTTGAAATCTTCACTTCTATCATTTTTCACCACAGTACGTACACTTTAAATCATTCGAAGTCATTCAATTTGATGTTCTGCAAAAAAATACAATCTTGCACTTCCACTTCCGCTTCCTCCCTCGCTAGAGGAGATTCATTCCTGCGTTATTGGGCCGCTGGAAAGTAGGATTTGAAGTTCTTCTCATGGCAGTTATGCGCTGGCTGTACGGCTACAGATCGATGCGCATTGTACTAGGAATTCATTGGGGGCAATCCCAGCGAAGGGCCATGGATTCCTGTTGCTTATCTGGGAGACAAGTGACAAAAAGGTCATGATCCCAAAAAGAAATTTTGAAAGAACAAAAAAAAAAGTTATGGGAAGAGTGAATCTGAAGTCAAGGTACCATAATTTTTGTGGCCAGTTTGCTGTCCCATCTATTCATCCTTTGCTTGGTTTTGAAAAGGCTTGTGAAGTTAAATGGAAACAGAATTAAGTTGAAGAATCTAAGTAGTGATTCATTTCATATAGAAGAAGTTATTGAAGGCAAGATTTTATTGTCTGTGCTCTGCTTTTGATGGGTTATGCTTATGCATGTTAAGTGTTCGATAAAAGTTCTCTTACGGAGCCTTGTGTTCTCTTTTGCATTATATCAATTTATTACCCATTGGATGAGATAAATATGATCATCTCAGAAGTTCAGAGAATATATAGTATTATTTGTTTGAGCCCCAACAGCCATCACCTTTTTCTGTGGGGGCTTCTCCTGATGGCTGGCTGAGCAAGGATCGTCCAGTTGTCTCTTCCATTGATCCTATAAAAATGGCATTTTCATTAATCTCTGGTAATGGAGAGATTCAATGTCCATATTGGACCTTATTATTAAAGCGTGCACATGCGCCCCAGTCACTCACACGCACATATTTTCACGGTTGTACTAATAAAGCACTGCGGTTGTTCCCTGTTTTCTTTGTTTGTAGGCTTAGGGCGATTGTTGAAAAGACTGAAAGCGCTTCTTCTTGAGTGGGGGGGCTTGATCAGGTGGGTTTGGAAGATGCAATAATAATATAATAATCATTATCACAAAAAAAAAAGATGGTCTTCCTACTCAGAAAGAGAAAAGGGTAGCTTTCCTGTCTGTTGTCCATACCTTTACGATATATACCATTCATTCTGAAATTTTTTTCCAATTTAAAAAATCATATTAACTGTTCTTGAAGGCATTGATTCCTCTTGAATTATTGTTATTAATATTATACATGGTGGTGGTAATTGGGTTGTTAATATTATAATTGACTGTCTTAGTAGGCATGTCTCACTTGACCCCACACCTTTTTGAGCCAGATTAAACCCCTTTCTTTTCAGAGCTTTCACTTGTTTTCATACATATTGATATGGTTTCACTTTTTTAACTGTCTATTTGTTGTAGGGACCCTGCCCCCTGGTATCTGAAGCAATATTTTTCAGGCATATTACTCCCGTACTTTTACTTTCCCAATGTCATTTTAGTCTACTTGGGCTGTTTTATAGCTAATTAGTAATTTTTATGGGAAAAAATTTACCTTTCTTTTATAATTTATATTCTTAAAAGCAAGGGATTAGTGTGGTAGAGAGGAGAAAATGTATCCTCGGTAGATTAAGACAATTATTGAATCGGCTCACCTCTTTTGAACTTATATGAGACTTCTGGTCCCAAAGGTTTTTGTCTGGCTTATAATGATTCAAAAAGACGAAAAGGGGAGAACAAAGCTGGCAGAAGAGGGGTATTTGCCTGTCCATAGTTGGACGGTTGTTTGATTTAACTCGTGCTCATGGCCACACGATTAGGAGAGAGATCACAAGGTCGCTGGTAGATCGGTTCTCATTCTCGTTGCTTTTGAAGGTTAGTATACCAATCACCTTTTCTTATGTCATTTTCGATATCCTATCTCCCTGCCCCAGTTGTAAATTCCAAAGTATTGATGATGAATTCCCTTCAAATCAGAGCTTTTTTTTTTTTTTTTCACATCACGATTGCTTTTGTTTAAGTGGAAAACAGATTCAGTAGCCATTGTGTTACAGAACTTACATCTAAATCTAATACACTTCTGACTATCCACTTATTCAAAAGGATAAAAAAATTTAAGCAGCCCACGAAACTGAAGAGCCTGTCAATAAAATACCTCGAGTTACAAGATAACAAATCATTGAAATGGCCGGAGCACAATCATTATATATATTTCAAACAGGACCTTCTGGACTGATTTGATATCTCTTTTTGTCTATATACACGTACATACCACATTAATTACGAAAAGCGAATATGCTGAATAGTTTTTGAAGAAGTAATAGAATATGAACAACATCTATCCTCTTGTATAAGCTCTTTAACTTAACATTTGAGTCTTTCTTCTTTCAATATTGAATTCTTGCAATGAGCAATCGCTGCTTGAATTGCTGCCTGCAACTCCTCCATTGTGCTGTCATTATTAGTAGAAGGAGGAAGTGGTTTTGTAAGGAGGATACCACTATTAGTTGGAGATGTTCTCATGGAAACTGGAGCTGAGAACTGACCTCTTCTTCCTCTCAACTCTTGCTTGTTTCTCGAACTTAAGTTACCTGAAAATGAGTAAGACTGTCTGCGGAGTTGCATATCATCTCTTCTTCCTTTGAAGTGTAAAAATGGCCTTACCATTCTCGCATATCTCTTCAGTACATGGCTCAAATTGAACCCCAACTTCCTTTTGAGCTGCTTCACTTTGGTTTCTTGCTCTTCAACTTCAAACCCCTTTCTCCACCTTAAACCAAGCAAATTAGAGAAAGACTTGGACCTGGGTTTTTCTCTTGTATCATCACTGTTGCTGTTTTGATAGTGTTCGTTGCTCTTGCAATTGATGAAGTTGCTGCTCTCTTTCTTGGGTTCCTTTTCACTTAGCAGGTCTCTAATGGGAAGGGCATAGCTTTCAATGGAGTTGGTTGAGCAGCGGGGAGGGACTGGCAGATGAGAGAGGAGGTGGAGAGGAAGCAAATGGCCATGGAAGAAGATGTCATCCGCTGGAGACAAATCAATGGTGAAGGAAGGCGGAGCTTTGGTTTCGTCTGTGGAGGAAGTTTGCAGAGAAACTGAGAAAGAAAATTCATGAGAGGGAGATGAGGATGCTGAAGGAGGTGATGAAGAAGCTGCCAATCGTTGCTTCTCCAATTGCCTTTCTTTGCCTTCTTCTAGATTTAAGCTGCCATCTTCAAGCTTGCTGTTGTTCTGATGGAAGTCCATAACCCAACCCAGAGACCTTGCTGATTCTGAATCTGAAAATCCCAAATCAAGACTATACTTTTAAGGACGTTAACAAAGCCTTTAGGAAGGGATAAGAGGACTAGGGGGTAGAGAGAGAAGAGTTGGGGGGTGGGGGGGTCTGGCCTTTTTGCCTCTTTGCAATTGCTTAAATCAAATTCCATTCCATTTTCTTATGGCAAGAGAAAGAGAGAGAGTTGCAGAGCAGCACGTGTCAAGGATTGGTGGGTCCTTGTCAAATCTTACAGCTATTCAGAGTACAGATTTGAGAGAGAAAAATCCAACAAAGACCCAAAAAATTTCCCACAAAAAGCCAGTGACCTTTACAAGAAGGGGCACTGTTTTTTGGTATTTGCCATTTTCATTGCTCTTTCCTAAACTAAAGTTTATGACATTAGTTAATACTTAATGCACCCCTTTCTCAAGAGGAAACTTCGAAGAACTGTTCATATTTATATGCATTATTCCTCTGTAAATCCTTTTTTTTTTATGCCATAAGATTCATTTGAATGACATGATTTATCTATCTATAATTGGACAGTATATATTTTGGAGCAATTCGGTTCCACGTTTGCATGGAAGCAAAATACTAGCAATTGCTTACCTAATCATGTTGAATGTTTGATTTACAAAATAGGTAATATTTCAACTTATCTATTTATGCAAACTAAATAACGTAATTGTTTTCGATGTTGAATAATATATTGAAGTTTAAATACTATTTTGGTTTTTATTTTTTAGACTTTGATTTATTTTCAAAATATCTATTTTAGTCACTATACTCTCAAATTTTATTCATATCAATAATTGTACTTTTGAAACAAAAAAAAATTGATCATTTTGATTTCTTCATTTTCATTTTTATCTCATTCATTTCTATCAAAATTTTAACATGACATTTCACTCACTTCTTAAGATATACTCATAAACTTGTATTGAAGGGCTTCTATTTTATATAAAATTTTTCTTTTTTTTTTTCCGCAAAAACTAAAACTGGTTGCTTTTTAAAAATATAGGATATAAAATAGAAATTTTGAAAATACAAACACTAAAATGAAAAAAAATTGAAAATATGGTGCCCAAAATTGACAGTTAAAAAGTACATGAATTAAAATGAACAAAAATCTGTATTGAATCACTTGAGATGATAAGAATTCATCAGCTTAGCTTCATGATCATACCTTCAATGATTAAAATCTGTTCTAATAAATATATAAATAGAATTAATTAACATAAATTAATATACACATGAAATCTTTTAAAATGCACCAAAGTAAGCTAGTATATTAAAAAGTTTCATGAAATTTCATAATAAAACTCCTTCGAGAGAAGGGTTTGATAAGTTCTTTTTTTCTCTTTCAGAAATATTTGTAAAAAAATATTCTAATTAAAAATGCTACTCTCAAAAACACTTTAATTACCCTCTAAATACACTAAATTTGAGTTTGAGGCTTTTTGTAAAAGTGTGGCCACTATCATTCTCAAGACAAGACAGATAATAATATTAAAATAATTAAATGTATATAGTTTCTGATTTGATTAATATTTAAACATAAAGTTTGGTGTAATCATAATAATAATAATTATTTTAATATAGTGGTTGGCAGATGGCATAATGCACAAAATATAAGGTTAGGCATTCCAAGATGGTTTAAATTTTAAAGTAATAGAAATTAAACACACAATTTTCTTATTTGGTAGTTTTAAGATGTTTTCTTCTTGTCTGAATATTCTGTTCCAGTGATTACAGAACTTCAATAACAGTGACACTTTTATTTGAATAAATTGACATGAAAAAAGCTCTTTTTTCTTTTTTTGAAAATTATGAAAGAGCACTTTTTGCTGGCAGGAGAAAAATAATCTTCAAAATTAATGCGTCATTCCACGGCACGATTAAACCATTGATCCAAAGATGCAAAAAAAAAAAATTGTTTTTTTTTTTATATATATTTTCCCTAAAATTACTAATTAAGGATTTCTATAATTTTCAAAAGTACTTATTGTCTATGTAGTAATTCTTAGACATCATGATTAATTTAAGAAGCAAAAAGACAATTTTTTACTATCCTAAGAGGTGTGTTAGTGGGAATTACTTTCTGAGAATAGTTACAGTTTAATTATAGAAAAATTACTTATTCTTTTTGTTCAAAAGACATAAAAGAAGAAAAGTATTGCAGTTTAGGGAAAAATTATTTGACCTCTAAGAAAGAATAATATTCTAAAAAATCATATCGGGCACACTCGAATTTGGCTTCTTTTGCAAATTCATCTTCAAGAGAAAAAGTTGTACGGGCGTAAGGAATTTTATTCAAAATTTTGAGAGATTTTGTGCCTTTAGTGGGCCTAGTATTTCGGACAATAGTTAATAGCTTCTTTTATCTCTTGGTGTTCCAAAAAAAAAAAAAGATTTTTTAAATTTTTTCTTTCCAAAATTTAGACTTTGACGATAATTACTCCAAACAGATTATACATGTGTACTAAACATGATGTATAAAAAAATTAAATTATAAATATTTTAAAATAGAAAATATATATCTGAGATGTAAAGTGAATATATCTATCTAGAGAAGAATCATTTAAAGCTAACATTACTATTTTAGATCTAAGCAATTAAAAAAATAAAAATAAAAAGATCTACGCAATTCAACAAATTATTCTTAAAGTAAAAGGTCACATCAAAATAATGTTAGTTGATTAGAACAAGGTTTTAAATGTTAACGGCAGAAGGAAATGTCAAGATCTAATTTCATGGAAATATCGATAAAATGTCGATGTAGATTGATATTTTTTAAAAAATTATATAATAAAAAAATTCATAAACAATATTTAAATCAACAAATAAATATTTTATCTTTTTAAATAAGTAAAAATTATCAATATTTATATATTATGATCAGAACAGTGATAGTTTGCTGTTATGTTTAAGATACTATGGAAATGTGGATATGTTAATAGAAATTTCATTCCTTAGATTAGAGGAACGCGACCAAAGTCCTACATTAACTAAATAAGGGAAAAATCATAGATATAAATGTGAGATAGATAAAATTTCAATTGGTATAAAGTATTTTGGGTGAAACGAAAAGTAAAACCATGAGAATTATGCTGGAAGATATTGAAGGTTAAATGGGTTGCGGTGATAGAAGATCTAATGAGGGAGAATTTAAGATGGTAGACCCAAACACCGTGTAGAGAATGGTCCATACAGATAGAGCATAGAGTAGAGAAGAAGTGGGTGATGATATGATATTGATAATAAAGGTTTGCATCTCTTCTCAATCATGGAGGCATTATTTTTGGGTGGACTCACTTATCTCATCTTTCAAAACCTTTATTTATTTTTTGAGAGAGAGAGAGAGAGAGAGAGAGAGAGAGAGAGGTGCAAGAAATGTGGCAAAAAAAACAAAGATTTCGTACTCAAACCTACAATGAGAGCGATGGGTCATGTGGAAAAACTTTTTCTCCCTTTTGCCATTGGCACTCAACTCAATTTCATTTCTTTTTTTTCTTTTTCTCTTTCTTTTTTTTTTCCTCCCTAACAATATGAATAAATTAAAGATTTAAATAGTTACTTTGGTTTATTTTAAATTTTAGACTTTCAAAATGTTTATTCTGGTATTTTCTACTTTTAACTTTAATTTATCTTTGTTTTTGGACTTTCCAAACGTCTATTTTGATTCATGTATTTTTAAAGAGTGACTATTTTGGTCTTTATTTACAAAATTTTATATACAATAAAAATCATTTATTTCAATAGTAATACTAATTTAGATATTTCAACGCCACAAAATTAGAGTAGTTTTGAACGATACAAACATTACTTGGATCTTTATGAACACGAACATTAAAAAGGATGAATTGTAACCTGATTAAATTATAGTTAAAGTTTCATTTATTAATTCAAGCATTTTTACTAGTTTCCATGAGAATTGTAAACTCCTCGTTGCTGGTTTTGAGACTATATCTGCAAATTAGAGTAGAAATGTCTGGTAGAAGAGTGTGTTAATTAGCCATTATCATCCACTTCATAAGCTTCTAAAAAGGAATACAACAATGACAAATCAATGATTTGGTTTAGAAACTCTAGTTCATCAGGTAAGTGTGAGAAAGGCTGCTAGTTAAGGGACAATTTTGTCAACTCTAGATAAACTATTAACTAATTATAGCATATATTTCAAAGTTTAGGGGGTCTCGAGCTCCCGAGCCTCGCCCCTGCCCATCAAAGAGCCAAGACTCATCAACTTCAAACCAAATCAGCCAAATCTATCAGCTAACACTCTAGTATAATCTAAAATACAGAAGAAAAAGTGGTTTAAAAGAGGGAAAAGAATAGAAGAAGCTATATTAGAAGAGGGTTGAATACACCACCACACCACTACAACAGCAAATCACTATTACACAGTGATTGCATTTACTCCAACACCACAAATTGTACAAGACAGAGATTGCATGTTACTCCAAAACCAAGTCTTACCAGAAGTAGCTGCATTATGTGCACACCTTCCCATCAGACCACTTTCTTACCTGAAATGAAAAGTAGCATTTTATAATTTTAAAATAACCTTCTAGCAGGAGAGATTGTGGACCAACACAACAACCAGAGGGAGGGGTCCGGCTCTTCATAGGCCTCAAAAGTTCAAGAAAATAGCAGCAATTACAAAAGGGAAAAAAATAATTCTAGTTTGTGTTTTGGAACATAAAGGAGCATCTGCTATTAGCGAGTAATTCTGTTTTATAAGATTACCTGAATTGGGATACGAAAGTAAATCATTTAGCTACTGTTAGAATCACTATCTTCTCTGGAACTATTCGCCCTGAGGATGTACACCTGAAAAAAAATAATACGAGAAAGAATATTATGTAGATCATTACAGTGACTAACTTTCAAAACAAGGAGTAGGACAGAAGAAAAGGAAAAAATTTTAACCAAAACGTGCTTGGATTGGATGAGTTTTCTCTAAAACTTAGTAAAACTTGTGAAGTATCCAAGATGGACCATTTTTTTAACAGTTATCAGAAAATGTTGTGCAAAAAAAATGCTTCAACATTCCCCTTCTGTTTTCTGTTTTCTATCTTTAAAAAACTTGTTTGTACTGTAACAGTCTCGCTTGTCTTGCAATTTAATGTTAAAAGCCTTTTAAAAGCCCAGCCAAAGTCTAAAACTAGAAGTTCTTATTTTAAAATTTTAAGTAAAACATAAACAATGTAGACAGGGTGTGAGTAAACAACTCTTAATTTTGTATAACAGGAACTGAAATGAGAATATTGAAATGATGAGTGTGAAGGTATGAACTGAAGTGTGCCCGTTTCTGAAAATGCAAGCAGACAAAGGTTCAAAGATTTTGAATCCAGTAAAGAGATGAAGGGCAATCTCACCTTGCAGGTTGTTGGTTTAATGAGTTGAAAAACTACAGCATCCCCATCTGCCAATTTGTGAGCAACTGAAAAACCCTTCCATCCGCCACTAAGTCCTGTTTTTCGTGCCAAATATACTGTTGGATACTCATCGCCATCTTCGTCTATTAAAGTCATTACTCCATCACGATTTGGAAGGTGCATCTTGCAGAAGTGAGAAGGAAGGCCCTGTGTTTACAAGTTCTTTCTTTATTTAATTAAATATGATCTCAAATTCGTTATTATCCTCTTATTTCATGATGGTCTTCGTAATTAAACAAACTTTCAAAAATCAGCCTTCTTCATTGATCTAGTAGACTAATATCACATCCAGTTCAACAATCTTAACAGAGAGAGAGCAGCTCATATGCTTGAGAATAAATAATCCTCACTAGCTTACCAGCCAGAATCCACCACTGACATGAGACTGAAGCATTGACTTTATAAAGTTGGGATGATTCCGTTCCAACCCAGATTGAAGTTTCTCTGCTCTTTCAAAGGCATTTTTTCTAGATTCATCCGAAGCATAAACTCGGTTTGAAACATCTCTAGCTTTGGAGATCCTATATGATAATCCCCAAAAATAAAAATTAGTAACAGTACTAAATGATTCGACTATATGGAAAGTCTTCAATCTTTGTTTTTAATTCTCTTTTCCCCAGAGATACCTTCTTGGAATCACCACGCGTTTGACAAGAACCTGCCAGAATAATTCAAAAGAAAAGAAAACGGATTTTGAGGACTAGAATACCCGGTCCATATACAAGCAGCAGTAAATCGTTAAAATAAGGCAAGAATGACTAACTTCAGCGTAAACAGGAGCTGATTGTTTTGCTACGCGACTGGACCTCCTCACCACCACCAATTGTTTCTGCGTCACGCGAGGCTTGGCCAGCTTACTCTGCGTATTGGTCAAGTAGCAAAATAAGCTCAATAATCCATGGAAAAACATAGCGCAACAGGAATCAAGGAACGAGAAGTTAAAAAAAAACAGAGAAATGGAATTACAGGAGAAGACTTGGAAGGGGAAGAATCAAGGAGAGCCTGAGAAAGCAAGGGCAAATTTAGGGCTTCCATTCTCTTCTTGTTTTCTTCGAGTCTCTTGCGACGACATTCCTCGTATGAGAGGTTAGCGATCCCCATCTCTTCTTCCTCGATTCCTAGGGTTTGATCTCTGTTTGCAGCAGAACAGAAGCAGGGGGAAGATGAACCGCGAAGAAGACGAGCAGGTTCGGTATATTTGGGGAAAATCGAATATAATCTTCGTACAGTAAGCAAATTTATTGGAACGAGTCGACCGTTAACTTCCCACTATTTTGAAAAAAAGAGTTGCAGGTATTTAAATGAGGACGCTATCCTCATCGGTGTTCAAAATATCGATGTCTATGAAAATGTCGAGGTCCCGAGTTTAGGGACATGTCGATTTCGATGAATATTTCGAAAAAAAATAATGGAAATTGAAGAAATAGATGGAAATTTTTTGAATTAGCAAATAAAACTTAAATCGTAATTAATTAGTCTATAATTGATCACCTTTAATCCTATAAAATGTAAGAATATGACCATTCTACTTATGAAAAAATATCGACGTCGATGGAAATTATTTGAATATGTAAAGTAAACTTTAATTGTAAACTTTTGACTACTTCTTTAGTGTTTTTCATAATAGGATTCGTTTGGAAATGAGATAATTACCGACTTGGTTTCCAAACACATTTCTAAATTCTAATTAATTCGTACCTGTTTACTTTTTACCTACTTCTCTTTTCAAATTTGAATTTACATATTTTTCAAATACATTTTCAAATCTATCATCAACCCAAATTTGTAATCAAACACTTCAACCTCGTGATGGTGTCATTCATCCAAATTATCTACCAATGGGTTCCATATGTGCTTCATATTCTACTCATTTGAGCAACTATACCTTCAAAATTTTCAGTTTAGGATGACAAGGGAGAACTATTGTAATTTATATCAAAGTTATTAAGATACTGCACTAGATCCTTCGAGATCATCTTTTTTGTATTAATTAAGTTACCTATTATACTCCATGTTTCACCACTATATTGTATATAATAATATTTTATTTTTTAAAAATTCTAAGATAATTTCAATGTTTATATATGTCAATATTTCATTGCAGGAATAGCGACATGGACTAAATGTCCTGTCCAAGCCAAGGAACTTACTCCGAATAGTCCTGACAAATGATGATTGAGACGAGATTCGGCATTGTTCAATTGTGTAAGTAAGGACTAGATTGGACTAGAAATTATCAATAAAGCAAATTCCAAATCTTATTAGTATTAAAATTCGAATGTTTTATTGACAGACTGGGATTACAATCATACAGGTTGTGAGAAATTATAGATTGTAGTGGCATAGTAGGAAGATGATGAAAATAAAATAACCTTAAAAAAGGAGAGGAAAAAAAGAAAAAAAAAAGACATGTCGACATTTCGACATGTCGACAACATGGGGGAAAATCGACTTTTCCCCCCTATGTCGATGTCGACATGCTCGACACGTCGATATGTCTCTCGACATTTTGAACCTTGGTCCTCACAACTAATTATTATTTTAAAAACATCTATGTTCTTGCATTTATGTTCCTCCCCATCAATGAAGATGCAAGTATTTTCCAATAAAATATATTATTTCGAATGCATTAATATTAAAAATTTTGTTAAATGAAAATTGATTTAAATATTTTGGTGGGTATATTTACGACTTTGGTTCATTTTAATACGTATTCTTTCAAAACATCTATTTTGGTACCTGTAATTTCAACTTTTGTTCCTTTTATCCTTGGTACATTTTAAAATTAAGCATTTTATTATTTTCATTTCCATTTTTTATTATAATTTTAGCATAACATTTCATTCACTAAATTTGTGTTAAATATAACCATACATTTGTATTAAAGGGTTTTTATTGCTTATAAAATTTGTGTCAAACTTTTGCAAATATAGATCAAATTGATCACTTTTTAAAAGTACATGGACTAAAACATATGTTTTTATAATACAAAAAACTAGAATGTATAGATACCAAAATAAATGTTTTGAAAGTACAATGATCCAAAGGAACCAAATGAATCAAAGTAAAAAATATATGGACCACAATAGTACAAAACCATGAAAATCTTAGAACCGTGACTTTTATAGTTGTGTATGATATTTTTGTTCCAATTTTTGCCTTAGATTCTGGAACTTTCTTAATAGGTTCTCAACATTATATCTAATAGGTCTAAAAATTTCAAAAAAAAAAAAAAATTATAGTAGATCCTGAAATTTTAAAATTTGCATCCAATAAATCGTTTATATATTGTTGGACACAAAATTGTCCAATAAATTTCTAAATTTTTAAAAATGTATAATAGATGAAACACATTTCTTATGTTTTGCTTTTAGTAAACCTGTGAAAAGTAAGATCAATTTGAATTTGAGATGGTAAAGCCACAATTAGTTATGTAATTCTTTTGAATAATTTTTTTTTTAAAAGGATAATTCTTTAAGAGTCAGATAGGTAAAAATCTCTTTGAATTTCTCCCCAGCTTAATAAAAAATAAAATAAAATAACATTTTCTTCTTCAATTAAGAAAGAACTTTCTAGAGTATACAAATGACAAATGAGACAAGAGGGTGAATTTTCGAATACACAAGTGAAACCAACCCGAGCAATATCAATTTCAATTGACATAGAAATGTCAGTTAGGCAATTGCTCTCCTTTCCATCTTCAACATCACTTTTTCCTCTCGACAACTTAACGAGCATGAACACTTCATTTTAGATAATGTATTCGAGGATACTCTAGCACTCCAACATTTATCGGATACGTATTGGACACTTGTTACCTTAATAGATTTGTGTCACACACTATTCGTACAAATCAATATGTATTTGATATTTGTTAGACACTCTTGAACGCTTGTTAAGTATTAGAAATTGACATAAATAGTAATATAAGACAAAATAATAAATTTTGAGAGTAAAATACATCAAACTCATTTTATTAAATATAAAAATGCACAAGCTAATTGACTTTGAATTTTTTTGTTAGAATACAACACTAACTATCTAGAAGTTTATTGGAGTCTCCATGTATCTCTTAAATGTATTAGTCTTTCTAAATTGTTATGGAAGATTGTAAAATAAATATCTAAAGAAAATATTCTAGAAATATCTTAACTTAGGCTCCAAAGGATTCTAGAAAATTTTCTTGGATAAGGATACATTAAGAAGTATCTAGAATATTTTATAGAATGATCTGTAACAATCTATTTACTTGAACTTCAAGGACCCTTCTCGTGGACATATGTCCCATGAGAAAATTAAGTGAAGAGAGTGAATCAAGTGAAGACAGTGAATCAAGTGAAGAAAGTGAGAAAATCTTCTCTCAAAGACTGTCCATATTCATCATTTCTTAATAAAAGTTTCTTTCTTCACGCGATTGTCTCTTTTCTTTTCTACTAATTTATTCAACATTTTCTTCGGTATAAAAATGATATATACTCTTTAAAAGTTTATATTTTAATAAACGTGTGTCCTTACCATGTTCGTGTCATAAAATTTCAAAAAATGACGTATCTGTGTCGCATCTCTCGTATCCGTATTCGTGCTTACATTAGGAATGAGAAAGAGAGGGTTTGAAACTAAAGTTTTCATAACTTCCATGATTTTTTCTACAACTTTTTTTTTTGTCAATTCCATCAACATCAACAATTTACAATCTTAGACTTTGACCCAGATGCTTGGCAAAGAAATATATAATTGAGCATCTACCCAATACCAGCGTTAATAGAAAGGAATACAACAAAAAAAAATATACTTGAGAAATCAGAGATTGGTTTCAACAACTCAAGTTCATTAACTTACACAGGACTCAACCCACTTGGAACCTTGAGGCTCGCTCGTTCAAAATCAGCCAAATCTATCTATCAGCTAACAATGTAGTCTAAGCTAAAATAAAGAAAAGTGAAGAAGTGTTAGGGAGATTTGAATACACCACACCACTGCAATTAACAAATCCTATTCTGTTACTTTGGTGATTGCATTTGCTCCTCCAAAGATAGCCTATACAAAAGACACACTGCATTTTGCTCCAAACCCAAGTCTGACAAACGTAGCTGCATTGCATTATGTGCACTTCCCCATCAGGCCACTTCTTACCTGAAATGAATAACTTTAGAGCATTTTATGTGGAATAACTTTAGAGCTGGAGATATATGTTTCGATGATCGCTATACTATTTGAAGAGGTGAGTTTGGTACGATTATTGAAATGGTGAAAAAAGTTTGAACATTTTAAAGTGATTCTTCTAAAAGCATTTTCAAGAAAATTGTTTTACTCGAACGTAAAGTTATTCTAAACTTGTTTTAAGTAATTTCATGGCTGTAAGAAGAGAGCCAACTGTCTTGGAGAGGTGCCTCATCCTCATCCTCATAGACATCAACATGAATTCTAGTTATTTGTAGCTCCGACCAAAAGAACAGTGTTTTTCTTTTTCTTTCTAATTTTATGATTACCTGAATTGGGATTTTTAAGTAAACCATTTAGCTACTGTTAGAATCACTATCTTCTCTGGAACTATGCGCCCTAAGAATGTACACCTGAAAAAGAAATAATAGAAAAAATAATATATATCAATGAAGTCGTGGGGAAACATGAAGCATGTTTAGTCTCAGTCATTTCTAACTTGAGTTCAAAATTTTTAGAAAGAGAGATTTTTTTTTTAAAAAATCAAAACGTGCTTGGATATGAAGGTTTCTTGAACACTCGGAAATTTTGTTCTCAGGAATGGACTATTTTGTAGTCACAGACAACGTTATGAGACAAAAAAATACTTAAAAAGTCACTAAATATCTGAAAGAATAAGGGCCCTTTTATCGTTTTCAGTTTTTTATCTTTAAAGATCCTTTTTATATTGTAACAGTCTCCCCTGTCTAGTAATCTACTGTTACAAACCTCTTGAAACCATGGCCAAATTTTAAAAACTAAAAAAAGAGCATTTTTAAATATCTGCCTTTATTTTCAAGTTCAGGTAAAAATTGAGTAAACAACCTTGAAAATGAAAGTGCACAAAAGATTGATTGTTCACGTTTGAAGCAGACAAAACAAGGTTAAAGGATTGTGAATCCAGTAAAGAGATGAAGTGCAATCACCTTGCAGGTTGTAGGTCTAATGAGCTGAAAAACCACAGCATCCCCATCTCCCAATTTATGAGCAATTGAAAAACCCTTCCATCCGCCACTAAGTCCTGTTTTTCGGGCCAAATATATTGTTGGATACTCATCGCCATCTTCATCTATTAAAGTCATAACTCCATCACGATTTGGAAGGATTGTCTTGCAGACATGAGCAGGAAGCCCCTGTTTACAAGTATATTTCCCTTTAAATATGATCTACTAATAGACTAATATCACATTCAGTTCAACAAGCTTAAACGATAAAGAGAGTAGGAGGTCATATGCTTAACAGATAATCCTCACTAGCTTACCAGCCAGAAACAACCACTAACATGAGATCGAACCATTGACTTTATAAAGCTGGGATAATTCGGCTCCAACCCAGATTGAAGTTGCTCTGCTCTTTCAAAGGCATTTTTTCTTGCTTCATCCGAAGCATAAAACTGGTTTGAAAAATCTCTAGCTCTGGAGGTCCTATAATCCCCAGAAAGGAAAATTAGTCTCAATACTAAGTATTTAATCTTTACGAATATATATATATATATATATATATATATATATTTCTTAAAATCAGCGGTACCTTCTAGGAATCACCACGCGATTGATAAGAACCTGCCAGAATAATTTAAAAGAAACGAAAACAGAACCAATGAAAAGAGATCTTGAGGACTAGAATTAGAATGTCTCTGCATATTAAACAGCACTGAACTTAAGTTCATCATCCAAGTGCAAGTAAAACAAGGCAAGAAAGAATTACTCACTTCAGCGTAAACAGGGGCTGATTGTTTTGCTACGCGACTGGATCTCCTCACCACCACCAGCTGTTTCTGAGTGACACGAGGCTTGCCCAACTTGCTCTGCGGATTGATCAAATAGCAAATAAGCTCAATACTCCATGGACAAACACAGCGTAACAGAAGACAATGAAAGAGAAAAGAAAAAACGAAATGGAATTACTGGGGAGGATTTGGAAGGGGAAGAATCGAGGAGAGCCTGAGAAAGCAAGGGCAAATTTAGGGCTTCCATTCTCTTCTTGTTTTCTTCGAGTCTCTTGCGACGACATTCCTCGTACGAGAGATTAGCCACCCCCATGATCTCTTCTTCCTCGCTTCGTGTTCCTTGGGTTTGGTCTCCGGCGAATATTTGATTTTTGGGAAATTCAATTTCGTACCAAATTTGAACGGTACTCGACCGTTAACTTCCAACTATTTTGAAAAAAGGAGTTGGAGGGAAACTTTTATTGAGCAAATTATAGTTTAGTGAGCACAAGCCTGAATGACTTGTCGATAAATATTTATAAGTACTACAAAAGAATCAATAAGTATTTATAAATATATTGTAATATTTAAAAATGTGAATTGAATCTTTTTTAAACTAGGCGTTCATTAATTAATTATGTTTTCCTTTATTTTTTTTTTGTTAAAACTAAACCTTTTTTTCCACTGAACAAGATGTTTTATGGGTTGGTCTTACTTAAATTGAAGTCCATTAGTAGTAAATAATATTTATTTCTTCTTTTGAGGTTCAATCTCCATATTCCAACATTTGTTGTACTAAAATCAAGATGTTTCGCCTATTCCTCGAAAAAGAGATCTTTTGTTTGTCTTACGGTAGGTTATCCAGTTATAAAAATGATTCGTACTTGAAGAAAATTTCAACAACGAACGAAAGACCAATCGCGTAGGCCAAAAGTAGAAACTCTTTAAAAATTAGGATTTTGAGATAGTAAAGTCAAGGAATTAAATTTATATCGACATGTCGTCATTTTTACTGATATTTTAATGTTCATGAGTTCAACATTGACATAAAGAGAATTGATGTTTCTATAGTATAAAAATCAACAAAAAATAATTAAAAAAACCCAATAAATATCACTAATATGAACATAATATTAAAGGTTAATAATTTTTAACTTATTTAATAATAGTGAGTGTGTCAAAATTAACCTTTTAAGTAATTTTGGAAGGTAAAAAGTGTTATTTTTCTTAAAATAAAAAAATGTTTGATAACAAATAAAAAAAAGGTTTGAAACAGTCAAATTGATTTATAATAATTTTTAGAAGAATCATTTTAAACTTGATTATCCAAAAAGTAACTATAAAGTGATTGACCAAAATTTATTTTACAGTAGCTTGACACTTATAAAAAAAATGTAACTAAAAACACCATTTTAATTAAAATTATTTTATAGAAACTATTTTAAGAACAAATAAAATTTTTAGGAGTGCTTAAATTAGAAGGTAGGTCAAACTTGCCCTAAATGATTCTCCATTTTTTAACCAAGAATGAAGGTACAATTTTCATTCCACGAAATAAGGGAATTGGGATTGAAGAGATTCATCCTAGGAATCAAATTTTCATTGAAAGAGTAATCTTCAATTTTGAAGTGAGTTGAGTTTCATGCTCCAACTCCATCTCTTCAATTTGAGAAACAACTTCCATTTTCATTAAATAAAACATGGCCTTAGTTATTCTTTCAATATTCGGTTTAGGCCATCTTTATATGTTTGGCTACAAATAAAGGTTCCATTGCACTAATATGAAAATGGAATTGGAATTTTATAACATCAGAAACTTGAGCTTTTAAAGATATATATATATTTTTTTTGGATGAAAAGTCGAGCTTTCATCGAGAAGAATGAAACAACTCGCAAGACGATTTAGTTTGAGAATAAGCTTAAAAAGGCCAAAGTTTTACACAACAACATCATCTGATAAGTAGGATTTTTTTGTACTATCATCCGATGGTTACTGAGACCTTGCTTCTGTCTTCAATTTGAAAGTGATAAATATCCATTAAATATCTAAATAGTGACATTATAGGGTGGAAAGAAAATGAAAAATCTCCTCAGGACCACAACACATATAAAACTTTACACACATACAATATCTCTATTGATGCATACAGAAAGAATATGAAAATGTTATCTCAACTCCATTAATAGTTTTTCAAGTGCTTCAGACGGAAGAGGTATGTACAAGCAATCTTGACCATCAGAATGCCTTCTGGTTTTCACCAACTCGTGGTCCTTAAATTCGGTTAAATGGGAGTTCAGTGTTACCTGGCTGCTGACTAGGAACCGCTCCCGACAAATCGTGTATAGGCTATTGATCGGCATACCTGAAATTTTGAGAAGATAACACCAACCTTAGAAGATATCACAAGATACATTTGATGTTCAAGTGTCTGAAACCAACGAATTAATATCTGATGATGAGATTTAACTTTCATTACCTTCTTCATCAGGATGAGATAGTTGGTGTTCTATGAGAACTTTAAAAACACTTTGTGCATTGGGTGTCAAACTCTGTAAGACTATTGTAGCAGTTTTTGCGCTTTGAGCGGTACCACCATGTGCAAGAATCAAAGGGAAGAACATCCCTTCAATCTTGTAAGGTGCAAATGTAGGAACATGATACCATAACCAGTTAAATTGTGTGTGAATCATCTTCTTGTCCCACACTGTCAAAACAAGAATACTTGGTTCAATAAGATATAAATCTAAGAACTAATGCATCTGCAGTTTGCAATGCTTCATACAATACCTTATTGTAGTCAGTTATGTTGTAGTGCTTGATGATCTCATAACACTCTATTCATAGTGATTAAAATTTCAGTTCTTTAACGATGGGCCTACCTAGATCTATAGAACATTGAATAGAAGTTATGATTACAGTAGCAACCCCGATTTGTTTTATCCTTCGGATTCTCACTGAAACATCTTGAGAATTCAAAGCATATGGAATTTCACTTGTACCAAAATCACATGCCCGCATATGAAAAGCAAGACAGACATTTTTCCATGAAGAAAAAATTCACCTCCACAGAGAGCAATAAAAATTAGACATTGGTGTTATGCTTATGACTTCTATAAATATTAATGAAATGAAAAACATATACTCACAGAGTGGTGCATTCACGTGGTCAATGGAGGCGATAATTCGAACATAGGAACAAGAAGCAACTCGTGCAAGATACTCTTGCGTTTCAGAATCTCTTAACCCGGGTCCATCGATGTTGTGTATCACAACGCATACAAAACAATCCTTGTCTTCCTCATTCGATCCATTCAAAAATGAGAAAATATCGTCCATTGATCGTGAAGTAAACGGCTGATGAATTTTAGGGGTGCTCCCGGATGCATTTCTGAGTCGGGATTTTAACTGATCTGATAAAATTTCAGCTATGGCTACTACAACCTGCACAAAAAGTTGCAAGGCTTTGATGACAGATAAAAACAATATAGTATGTGTGTAGCCATTGTCTAAAGTATACCTGTTTAATATTGATTGATTGAAGATAGCCATTGACTACTATAACAGAATAATCCGTTAATGAAGTCGAAGCAAAATCTTCAATCAAGGCCTTCTTAGACCCAAATCCATACATTAGAAGGCCAAAACCGCATCTGAAAAATAAGAAAGAGAAATATTGCGCAAATTTACGAGAGGAACAGAACAAATAACCTGAAAAGAAATTAAACGGACTTCGATTGCAAGTTCATCAATTTCAAGTTCACTAAAAATCCTGAAGTAACTCGGAAAATTGCGACCAGAGAGCTCCAAACGAATGAATACTGCATTTTAACCATCGGAATAAGAGCATACCTCAGCTCAAAAACCCATTTCGAGTACAAACTCTTGTAGCTGGATATCAAAGCCGCAATCTCTTTCTCGTGCTTAGGCTGAACATTCGCCGCCGCCGCCCTCAGTTCCTGGCCATTAATTTCTCCTGAATAATTTCCCTTCAATTCAAACAAGTCAAAGTAGTTTCAAAAGTTAGACGCCGGCACCTGTTCGTCAACGACGTCGATATCGGAAAGTTTCCGAGCAGATTTCTTACTCGAGCCACCCAATTCCTTAGCCAGAAAATAGTTCCTCGAAAATGCAAACTCTCCATCGTCCAAATCATCGATCTCCATGACAACAACAAACAGTAACGAAAAATGCAATCTGATCGACTACAGTTACAAGACTAGGAGGGAAAACGCCTGCGAAGGAGCGAACCCTAAAGAAAGCACTCATCTTTTCCCGCCATTTTTGGCCTCCAACAGACGCCAATCGGGTACACAACTGGGCCACACCCGTTTACCCGGCGGCCCAATTAGCATAATCGGGCCCATATACAGTCTTCCAAGCCCACAATTTTACATGAACCTATTTATATATTTTCATTATAAATATTTTATCCTACGATAATTGATTACTTTCAAAAATTAACTTTTCAATGTGTTTTTCTAAAGATTAAATTTCAGTTATTATTTATATTATCAAACCTAATTATAAATTATATTATAAATTACCAATACTTTTTATTTAACACAGAGACAAAAAGATGAAAATATGTTTAAATTTTATGATCGACATCTACCTTAAGAATGAATAATTTCTATGTATTTTTCGATATCAAATGTTGTAGGGTTCCCGTAAGATTAATCGAGGTGTGCATAAACTGGTCCAGACACTCATGAATATTAAAAAAAAAATGAATATATTTATGTAAAAAATAAAGGAAGGCAATTATGGTAATAAAACAAAGGGAAAAGCTGAGAAGTGAGAAGTCTGATTCCTAATTCTCCACAAAATGATAAAACTGCGTCGTTTTTGTCAAATTGCAATTTAGTAGATAATCATTTTCAATCAAGTCTGTGAAAGCGATATTATAATTTAATTCATCTGTGTGGTGAGAAATTATGATGCCCAAAGAAGAACAGTACACAGTCGGTTAGCATTTAACCATCGAGATTCGAGGGAAGGAAATGTTGATGCTCCGGCGCACGTTGGCCAATTGTCGGCGACGGACGGCAGAGTAAATCTTTATACGGCTTCTAAAGCTTCCGGTGCACGTTACCTCCGCCGTCCAACGACCACGGAATCGCCGGGCGCGGCCGGGCTCTCAGTCCGATTCCCTTTGTTGTAATCGCCTGCAGGCGGCCGGACACGGCGCACAATAGCGCGGAAAATCTAATAATTGTTGGTTAGTTGTGTATTACCAGCGAAACGAAAATAATTGTCAGAGCAAATAGAGAAAAAGGAACAAACGACTTGGCCGTGTACTGTTCTTCTGAAAAAGCAAATTACGGATTTGGCGAGAAGATCCATCGGATCGATCTGCTTCGAGGGTAAAGAAAACTGCGGAGGAAAGGCGGTGAAGTTTCTTCCATTTTTGAGGAGATATGGTGGTGGGATGAAGGTGAAGAAGAAGGGATATGGCGAGGCTAGAGTGGGGTTATCAAGGAAGAGGTAAATGGGCGTGTTCGTACAAGAAAACCACTCTCATCATTTGCTCTATCAATATAATCGTCGCTCTCTATGTTCTTCGATCTCTATATGCTTCCGTCTACCTCTATTCGGACAACGATTCACGAAGTGGTTAGTGTCTGAGCTAGTTGCATTTCCTCTTCTGTTGCTGATTCGCGATTTTTTGTTCAGATTATTGAAAAACCTGTAACATCTTTGCGGCTTTTCAACATTATGATTCCTTTTATTCTCGATAGGGTCGTATGTATTTATTCCATCTATTTTCTTTCTTCTGAGGTAGTTGTAAAGTATACTCCGGATCAGATTAGGAAAATGGAAGAGTTTATTCTTGTTCGCAAGGCATCTGAACCGGTAGAGCTTATTAAATTGGTAAGACTTAGACTTGCTTTACGGAGCTTTGTTTGTTCAATGTACTGTGAGACAGATCTGTTTCAGGAGAATTATTTTTGGTTTAAGAACCGCTTCTGGGCATTGCGACTTTAAATTTGTTTAATCAAGATTATTCTATTGGTGTAAAGGTCAAGGAGCTTAAAGAATTCTCCCAGGAAAACACGGTAGATGAATTACCCAATCCATTGAAACAGAAGATTACTGAGGAAATTCTTCTTATGTTGAGAAGCTCGAATGCTAGCTCAAATATTACTCAGCAGAGAGGTCAGTACAATTTGATGATTTCCTTGCAATACTTGTCACTTGTTCGTTTTTTTGTTCCAAGGCCATTGTTATTATCGCCTAGTTAACTGCTAACTATCCGTTTCCCCTGGTTTCTGTTTCAAATGATGCTCACTGCTCAGAGAGCAAATATATTGGGTAGGAATTACTTTAAGCATTTGTATATGCCAACCTTTTAGAAACTTTTAGATTTCACGTTGATTAATTGTTATTTTTGTTCATTTTTTTTCACAAAATAAATTTGATATCAATGTTCTGGTAAAATTTAAAGTAGCAAGTTTGTCATCTTGGGCCATGCCTTATGTTTGCACTCCGTACCATGTTTATTGTGTTTCATGCATCTGTTTCTCTCTTGTTGTACTACCGGTTTCAGAGCTAGGAAATGCAATTTATTTTTATCAGGTAACTTGACTGGATGATATTGTAGTGTGACTAGAGTTGAAATCAAAGTGGCTATACAGCACCTGCATCACTTCAGAGATGTGGAATTTACACATCTATCTTTCCTTACATACTCCTAGGATTGAGCATGTAATAAACTAGTTGGCTAGGAATTCAATTACAAATCAATTTGATGTAGAGTTGCCATTGATGTAACACTGGTCTCTTGTTAACTGAATTTGCTAGATTCATTATAGTTACAACAACGTTGTGACTGCTTGACATAGCATGTAAAGTGCCACATAATGGTCATATCTTTCGTAGTTTTCTTGTACCTTGGTTTCGTAGATATCAAGCTGCTCTTCTCTACCTTTTACTATCACTAACCTCCATTAGAGCACTGTAGATACTGGTTCAACCAACTTCATCCGGACCAACCGTTAGATTACTAATGTCATACCATTAATTTTCTCTCTTCCACTTCACATCTTTACTACCTCCTTGAAGACAATCTATGTTTCCTCTATTTTGTTGTCTTTGCATCTTTTCCGTGGAGAAAAGTAGAAACCCACTCACTACGTTCTTGCAGGGTTTTTTTTGGCTAAATATTTGTTCAGTGTGCCTCATTCGTGCATAAGCTATTAATCTTTTCATTAGTGTGGCTATAAACAAAAATCTATACATTCATAGGAAGAATGGAAATATAAAAGGAGGAAATACCTCAATTTAGCCAGCCTAGGAGTTGCAAAAAAGCTCCATAATTGGTCCTCAATCATAGATAGATATAGAATAGTTACCAAATAATTTTTAGAAAGGCAGACGCAAGAAAAAGAAACCAGAGAAATGATGTCCCCATACTTTATCAGAAGAAAACTATTTTCTATCAAAAGTGCTATTTAACCACGTTTGCAGGTTTCTCTTAGTCAAAGTAGTCACTAGGATCATTTATCCATAAAATCACACTATTCACTCTTAAAAGGTTGGAAACCGATGGCTGAACAGTTGAAGCAGCCTCTTCCAAAATTGTGTACTAAGGAGAAGCTATAAATCTTCTTTTTTTCCATGTCCTTTTAACCTAAGGCTGCTAGTGGTTAAGGATTGAAAGAGGAATACTGGATACATCCAGAGAGGTTGCGATGAAATAATTAGAAGAGAATAATTTTTTTTCTTCTAAATTCTTCTTGCACATAATTTATCCATATGGTTTTGTTTATTTCTGTGATTATCGCCGAGTTCTTTATCCAGTTGATTAAATCTAATTTATAGATCATACAAAGTGGCATCTGCCCATATGCTATCTAATATAATAAGGTAACAATTCCTTTATATAATAACCACAACAACAATAATAATGAGAGGAAGAAGAAGGGAACGACCTATTTTATTTCAATGCGGTTAGATTCTTATTTCTTAATAATAATAGTGGTATCGCCACTTTAATTGTTAGTTAACTAAACAATATATTTCCAAGCATGTCTCTGGCTGTCTTAATAGACATTAAAAATGTGTTGAATATTCTATATTCCACTCTCTCATATTCATTATTGCAATCTTGATAGAATAATATTAGGGTTTGGTATATTCCCCTGCTAAAGTTTGGGGTGGCTTGTCTGTGCAATGTATGCTTCATCAAATACCTGCTATCTTGCAAACTTTCAGTAGATCTTCATCTTTTAAAGCTGAAGATATTTAATCGCCTGCACAATATTGCTTGTTATAACCTTCCACTTCTTATATTTTCAGAAGCAGTAGAAAGCTGGAGAAAGGAAAAATTGGAAGAAGCAAGGAGGCTGATCACAGATCAAACGATCGAAAATCCAACTCTTTCTTTTGAAGATGCTGGTATTGAAGTTTTATAACAGTGTATTTGTGCTTTTTTGTCGTATCATGCTAGAAAGTCATACCTGTGACGCAGCCCTGTGAATGACACCTGAAAACCTCATTGTACCGGTGCCGATGGTTTATCTTAGTTGCTCTCTTTTTATTGTATCTTCTGATAGGGATTCTTGTAAGAGCCTTGGATACTCATTGGGAAGTGCTGTCTGAAGCAATTGGCCTGTGGATACCTGCGGAGATCTTCAACAGGGAACATGATGATAAGCCAGAGGGCATAGATGAATTGGGTAAACTTTTGCTACTACTAAGAGTCGTGTTTTGCATTCAAAATGATCTTATTTCTTCTAGGTAAAATCTTAGTTTATGTTTCACTAAGGTGTTCGATCCCCCTCTCTATGCAGATGACGAAATTTTGCCTGGCAGACCACTTCCGCTCGAATGTAATGCTGAGCTCCATACAGATTACGATGGTGCCGCAGTTAGATGGGGCCTTACTCATCATAAAGAAAGTGCAGCTGATTGCTGTCAGGCTTGCTTGGATCATGCAAAACGTGCACAACCAGGCGATAGGAAATGCAACATTTGGGTTTATTGTCCTTCTGAGTCTGGCTGCCACTCTCCTGACATCTACGAACACAAACATATGGAGTGCTGGCTCAAATATGTAAGCGTCAAACTGTTGTTTCTGATAGTTATCCTTTTTAGGTTCTCAATTCACATGAATCTAATTTTTTCATCTTGACCAAATGCAGGCAGAAAAGCCCAAACTGAATTTCAAGACCAACTATCCTCAGTCTTACAGAAACACACACCCGACTGCGCCACTGGTCGTCCCTTGGGTCTCTGGTGTTGTTAGTTTTTAATTGTACGACAAATCAGGGAAGGAATTTCCACTAAAACGTTTACAACTTACCTTGTCTTTCTTACATTTGAGCATCATTGTCCCTAGAGTTGCCATGAATGAAAATTTTGAGGGTTGTTAGGTGTGTAGGTGACTAGCGGTTGATTGAATATGTTTGTTCGAGTGAGGTCTGCCTTAGTCTCATGTAACACGGGTTTGGCGATCCTGGTGCCCATGACTTCAGATTATAAGTCTGGCACTGAGATGAGATAGAATTAACGTGCTCTTTTGTTGACTATTAACTTTTGAAATTGATTCATTACGCTCAGGATGTCAATTCCTGAGCTCTCAGATTACTCTCCCTCTATCCGTCTCTGCATGAGAAACTCGTGTGAATTTTTTTCAGATAGTAACCAACTACTTGTAGGGTTTTTGTTGGATACTAGTTGTTAAGAAATCCGTTGAATTTAATATTTTTAAGGTAGGTAGGGGGAATTATTCTTCTTTTTTAAGTAATAACATATAAGAGTGGAGATATGAACTAACGACTTTCAGGTCGGAGATGAGTATCTTAACTAGTTAGTGGGGAATTATTGAATTTGAAGTTATAACCTAAGCACTTCTTTGTGATAAGGTTTTAATGGTTTCATCTCCGACCGTCTTAACTAGTTGAGCTATATTATAGTTGGTGGGGAATTATTGAATTTGAAGTCATAATCTAAGCGCTTCTTTAGTGTGATATGTGATAAGGTTTTAATGGTTTCATTGTGGTGTTTGTTATATATATATATATATATATATGCACACACGAATATAACATTACAAACAAACAAAGGGAGAGGGAGTAAGGATTTAAACCTCCAACCTTCTAGAACGAATGAAGCAGTCTATGTGTGTGGAATGGAAAGTTTTGGAGCATATATTTATTCAATGGCTTGTTTGTGATTTTTCATATTGTTTTTTAATGCTAAATTATTTCACTAGACCTCCAGTTTGCAAAATTTTCAATTGCTATCGATAATTACCACCAACATTCGAATTTTCATATTCATTTGCAACATGAAAGCAGAAAGGGGAGGGAGGACGAGGGAAGGGGAGGGGGCATAAAAAAGAGAATGAGAGATAAGAATGGTTGAGTCGTGACTCTAATTTTTAAATCCGAGATTTTGAATTCGATTTTCCACTATTAATTTTTAACGGTTGTTACCTTAATAGAAAAATAAATAAAAAATAATTATTTTTGTCACATCAATTTAAAAATATAAAATTGCTGTACTATCGCTACATTCAAATATTTTCATCTAAGCACTGTTACACGAATAAATATTAAATCAACAAGTTAATTTGATTGAACACGCTCGAATCTCTATTTTACATGTTGTACTAAAATATATACACATATATATATATAATTAACAAAATTATGTTAGCTAAACATAATTAAAAGACTTTTTGTTTGCAAAATAGCTACGGTAATTGAAAGGTAGCTGGGGAGGAAAGGAGGGAAAAAAAAGGTGAATTTCGAAACCTCACAGACAAACATGTTGAAAACTATACCAAGTCAAACCTCAAGCTAAAAAGTTTGTATTTTCCTCTAAATTTATTTATATTTTGACTTTTAATTTTTTAAATAAAATTTATATTTATTATTCTGCCTGACTTTCCAAAAAAGTATTTATTAGATTAGACAACTAAAGTTTCAAATTTTGGGATAATTGAGCAAACCTGGGCATAATAGTCAATTTCCCGTCCTCACGCCCGCTCCCCTTTCCCGCCGCGGCGCCGCCCCTTTCACTCTTGCCTTCGCTAACCCTGCCGCGACGCACTCGTCTTCATCGATCTTCTACCTTCTCGTGGTCTCAGGTATTTTCTCTATCTCCTATATTTGTCTTTCGAGTTTCATTGCTTACAATGGATCAACATCTGCAAGTTCGAACCAATAGGAATCGAACCGGTCGATTTGATTGAAATTCGGTTTTGCCTAATCAAGACTTTCCGTTCGGTCGTCGATTTAGCCGAAAACCATAGAACCGAAGCTTCATGAATGTGCTAGATGATAGTTTATGCGGTTGGAGAAGGTTTTGTTTTGCTATTGAGTGAATTATCCTGTAACTGACTGTGAATATAAGTTTTTACACATTTGGGGCTGTTTAGTAGTTTGCTTTTAAGAATTGTCTTATCGAGCTACGACCCAGTGGTTTGTAAAGATTGAAATTGTTGCCTTTTTGAAATAGGCCCGTAACCTTTTTCTAAAGAAAGAGAACAAATTAAGGAAAACTTCCAGAAAGTCCCTTAATATCACATTGTAACAAGCTTATTGGTAGTACTGTTGGTGTTGAGTTTGAATTCCCCTTTGATAGTCTCATCTGAAAGTCCAAAATACCAAAAAAGGTGGAAAATTTTTATTATGGATTTATGCCCTGGAGAAGTTAAACACTTGTAACAAGCTGCAAAGAAAAATTCCCTGTTGGTATTGAACATTTGTATCCCTCGTGGTGTGTTATGTGTAAGATGGATGGGGAAGATAGCCAACACTTATTTCTTCGATGTTCTTTTGCTGCGAATTGTTGGAGTAAGCAGCTCAATACTTTTTAACTTGTCTCGGGTTTTTCCTAAGAGTAGTTCTGACGGGTTTTTCCAGCTCATTTATGGAACTTTCTTCGTTGTTCAAGACAAAATTTTGTGGTTGAATGCAGTAGTAAGTTTTCTTTGGTAATTATGGACGGAGCGGAATACGAGGACTTTTCAAGGGGAAGAAATGTCTAGCCATGATCTGTGGGAATTAGCCTATCTTCATGCCTCAGAGGGTTGCTCCCGTTGTATAGAGTTTTGTAATTATGGTTTTTTTGCATATTCATGTCCATTGGAAATCCTTTTTGCAATTCTTTGGCTTTGGGGATATCTCATCTCCTTTTTTAAGTCCCTTGATATCACATATTTCTGGGTGCTGGTAACTACATTAATTTGTTCTAGGAATTTGATGTCATCTATTCCATTAAGCCCGCTGTTGATACTTTCAACATCTTTTGTAGTTTACCCCTTTTTAACAGACACTAGCACAGTAATTTTGCTTATAATTTCCATTGCATATATCTCAAGGTGGTAGGAAATTGAAGCGATCCTACAATGAGTTCGGGCTATGGCTTCATTGGTGAAACTTATTATGATGTACTGTCTTTGAAACATGATGCTAGCTACGACGAAATTCGAGCTAGCTACCGGTCTGCTCTCCTTAATTTCCATCCTGATAAGTTACAAGCTATGTGCCAGAAATCTCATCCTGACGACCTCTCAGGAGAGAGATATTTCAAGGTGCAGAAGGCTTGGGAAGTCCTCGGCAGCTCAACGTCTCGTGCAGCTTACGACAGAGAGCTCCAAGCTGCCAAAGGGGATGCGATGGGTGCAGAGAGCATTAGCTTAGAGGATATGGTTGTGGAAGATAAAGGTGAAGTTGTAGAACTCTTTTATCAGTGCCGATGTGGTGATTACTTCTTTATTGATTCTGGGGAGTTGGAGGAAATGGGATATCCATTGTTGAGAAATGGGAGTAAGGTTTCTTTAAGGACGCTGGAGGCTTTGCCTGCATCTGTTGTTTTGCCATGTGGTTCTTGCTCTTTGAAAGTTCGTTTGCTGATTGATTCAAGTGTTTTAATTGATTGTTAAATTTCTTATTAAAAAAAGAAGTGCTTCAATTGCTTGTTGAGTCTGAATGATTCAAATCGTATTAATTCTTTTAAAGATTCGTGGCAGTTCTTTGTTGTATGATACCAATGTCTGATAGAACTTATTAGTGTATTGTGCTTTCAAGTAGAGTTTCTGGGTTTATTTTTTGTTCGGTTAAATTACCGTATTGAACTTTTAAAATTGTGTCTAATAGAATTTGAAATTTTTAAAAGTGTCTAACGTGTTTTTGAACTTTCAATGTTGTGCTTGATAGGTCTTTGAACTTTTGATAAGTTATTAATACATTCATGATCATTCGATTTTGTGACTAATAGGTTATTCAATTTTTAAAAATTGTCTAAAGATCTCACTTATTAGTTATTAGACACAAACAGCTAATAAAATTAAAAGTTTAGTAATCTATTATACACTTTTTTAAAATACACTTCTTAAAGTTCAGAAATCTATTAGAAAAAATAGTGTAAATTTAAGGATTTATTAAATACTTTTTTAAAGTTCGAAGGATTTATTATACACTTGTTAAAGTTCTTTCTATGCATGTTCCTCGAAAAGTCAATTATGTTGCCAGTTTAGCTTTTAGAGGGTTTCCTCAAATGCTTCAACATTTTGGTGTCTTCATATCCCAAATTGGCTCGTGCAATAGGCGATTAGGAACTGTAGTTCCTCTGTAGCCCATGAGGCTTTAATTACCATTTAATGGATGTGTTTTATATCAAAAAAGGGAAAAAAATTTATGGAGAGCAACTTTGTTGAGTGAAGTTGAAAACCTTTCCTAGGCGTCAAGTCAATTTTGGACATGTGCAGTACACAATAGAAAGGAACTGAGAAATGTTAACATTGTTTATTTTCGCCAGTAGTGGCCAATAAAAGTGATTTTAATTTTTTTAAAAATAAAATTTAATTAACTAAATATGACCAATAGAAAGGAACTCCCTGAGTTTCGGTAGATTTTAAGACATTATCTACTTTTGATTTAAGAACATATTATTATAAGAATGCTCTACTCTTATGTTAGAAAAGCTCAAGAAAGTGTTTAAACCAATCATACAAAGTATAGACACTTGTTTGAGCCCATATATGGTTTTGTAGAGGTTTGAGACATAGGGAGGATCATGACTCTAAACACGAAGGTTCGTGGAAGAACACATATTAGGATTCAAGAATCTATTAAACATATTAGATACGACTCCTAACACATTGTTACCATCGTGGATGTCGAGTTGGTGTGCTTGTTACTAGATGTCACAATTGATAATGTAATTCAAATAAGAGATGCTTTAATTATTGAATTAAATGTTTCTCTAAGCTAATTCTAAGAGGAAGAGTGTCTTGTGGTATTGAATGGTGTATTTGCAAAGTTCAAGTTAATCTTAAAAACCTATTTGCAACATATAACTTGGTTAATAAAAAAAGACGAGATTAAGTTTTCCTTTTAAAAAAATAAATGCAAGTTAAATATGGCGAAATGTACAAGATGAAAAGTCAATTAAATTAATAGAAGAGGTAAAAGGGCTGGGCAAAAAGATCATCACGTACCAATTATAGTAAAATGTAGTTTCATATTCAGTGTAGTAAAAGGGAGAACTTTTAATTTTCCTGACTTGTAAGCATCGTAGAAGAGAACGCATGATTTCAAACTTTAAATCTTGGCTAGTACACAATTTGATGCAAACCTAGAGGTATCCCTCACAAAAAATTTTAAAAGCAAAAAATAGCTACACTTGATGTCAAAGTTTTTAATTTAAATAATAGTTGTGATTACTACTTCAAGGGTGAAAGATCTAAGGAAATCACTTGATATACTTGGTCGCGATAAGCTAAACAATCATTCGAGGGATAAATATGTCACTAGCCACTCCTCGTAGTCTAAATTTACAATAAAAGTCAGTTAAATTAACTTTCTTGAAAGGAAAAAACTTGACTCCTTAAAGTTAAGGATAAAGAGGAACTTCTTCTTTAACACCATTAAATATTTGACAACTATGAGAGAGATGTAAAAATAAAAAAATTACAAAAAATAATGAATTGTCAAATATGTAATGGTATTAAGGAGAATGTTCCTCCGAGCCAAGTTTTCTCCTTGAAAACTAATTTAAACGGTAGGGATTGATGTCAACAACAAAGCCTCCAATCTTTGTACCTACATTAAAAGCTAAGGATCATTTGGTAACGTTTTCGTTTTTTATTTTTACTTTCCAATTTTCTTAAGAAATCTAAGCATTTTACAACTAAATATGTTTCTTATTTCTCATTTTTTTGGGAACATTCTCGAAATTGTATAGAAATTTTGAAAATAACCAAAACAAGTATTTTATTTCTTGTTCCTATTTCCAATGTGTTCCAAAACATAAATAAAAAAAATTGTTTTATTATACTTGAACTCATGGATGTTGGAATCATGCGATTCAATTTTCTTTTGTTAAAAATGAAGTAACAGAAATAAAAAAACATGAACGTTACTAAATGGGCTCTAAAATGATCGAACTTTATCGAGCTTGAAGCTAAGCAAGCAACTATATATAAATTACTAAAGTTTAAGACCAAGAAGTAGTAGACTGGTACGAGAGCCTGTGTGTTTTGATTGATCTGATATAGTTGAGTTCGACTAAAAGAATTCATTTTGGCCAAAAGTTCTACCGTATAAAGTACACAAAGACTACTATTAATGGTTTTACTTGACAAATACGACGATGCAAACATGTTACTCAGCGAATTAGAATGAGACTCAATTAACCAAATCAATGATTATTTCTTCTTACCCACCTAGAAGTGAAAAGTAATTTATTTAGAATTACCAATAATGATTCTACTTACTTGAGATAAGGTGTCTCCATCCATCTTGTAGGAATAAATTTTCACCAATATCATCATCTTTGCCTTTAAGCGCCGGATGAAGATGCTTTTCCTCGTACATCAAGCGTGATAGAGAACAAGTCAAATGTCTCAATTCGTCACTTGAGCTTTAAGTTGAGAATCCTAAAACCTAAAAAAGTAGGTGTTAGATAAACATACAGCATGGCAATTAATTTTCAAGGTAATGGAATAAGCTGTGAAGGCACTGTAAAAAATGGAGCCATTTCGATCCCTGAAGTCAAGCAGCAGTATGGGGCAATTCTAGCTTCAGCAATATGGGAGTCTTTTATCAAGAAGACCCACCAAATTCTTCCAGGAAATGCTTT
Organism: Momordica charantia; assembly: GCF_013281855.1. Lineage (NCBI taxonomy): Eukaryota > Viridiplantae > Streptophyta > Magnoliopsida > Cucurbitales > Cucurbitaceae > Momordica > Momordica charantia. Next base: position 5,052,352 of record NW_028275166.1, read on the forward strand.
CTAGCAGCTGCTTTGAAGGATGCATTACGTAGTTACAGTAGCAGTAATCAGAATTAAGGTTGCCCCCACGCAGTTCACAAGTAACACTATAAAAACTCAGAAATGCAAAAACTAGAAACTGGCTGCACAAACTTGTTAAAGGAAACCAATAATTGGCAAAAAAACAAGAATGTTAAATTCTGAGAATTCATTCATCGAGGTGGAATTTATTAAATTGCTATTAGCTCCACGATGAGAGAAGATGCACAACAAAACATTGAAGAAATAGACCCAAACAATAGGAAGCTCGCAATTACAGCCGAACTTTCAGAGGTACCAAATCTATGCTCTTTGCTCGACATATGAGCCTGATAGACCAGAGGTTCCCAGCACCGAAACCTGTCGTAAAATAGAAAACAAGACATGGTTAACAAAATCAAATGATCAAATTCATTTATTAGAAGAACAGAAGCATGGACTCTTTCCAAAATAAGTATGTGAGCTTCCTTTCCAGTTTAAAATTAACATATGGTGATTTAAAGACTCTACTCTTATAATTCAATGGTGTAAGAATTTTAAGACTAATAGCTGGACATAACATTTCTTCTGTGGAAACTGCCTCATGGGCTATACTTATTTCACCAATTTAAATGTTCTAAATAGTAATTAATGAATTCCATAGCAGAGTTTTAATAGAGTTTTAATACCTTTCCCCACTCGGATCCAAGGCCACTGCATCGCATTTTCAAGTATATCATCTTTGTTCCCAACTCTGTCTCCACTTTCTTCCGCAGATAGTTCTCTTCCGGACCAAATGCATCCAAGTAGGTTGTATAGCGATCATGAACTGTATGTAATGCATTCTTAAGCTCATCTGACAAAGGCTTAACATCCTGCAGATGGATTTTGAAGTTTTTAATTGATCAAAAACTGGAGAAAAAAATAAGTTGAAAATTTTATAATTTTCAATACCTCGCCACTGAGACCAATACTATCATCAATTTTCATTTTCAAATTGATAAGTATGCCACCAAACTCCTCAACTGCTTCAGCAGCTCGGAAAACATTTTCCACAACTTCCTTTCCGGCCTTGTCGTCTGTGCTTCCAGATAATGCTGCCTTTACATCATAGACAATAGAGTTAGGAAGCTCATCCCAACTTGTAGCCATCAAATCCTTGAAAACATTTTGAAGCTTGGAATCTTCAATTGTAGGCATATGAACTACATCAACACTAAAAAATCTCACACGCCCTACACCAGATGGATAACCACAATCTGCATAAATTTACCAGAAGAAACAGAAATATGATATCTTTTAAAACATTGTGATACTGAAAAAATAATTTAATTGAATCCATCTAGATTGTTCAAACATTTCAGATCACCATGGTAGGCTGGCGTGGTTGCCACCTATGGTGAAATTTCTGAAATTTTCTGAAACTACTCTACCAAGGCAATAAATTTTTTCACAGTGCACATTGCTGCACAGAATAGGTTGAAACTTTCACTCTTCCCCCATGTATCTCATCTTATACTAATTAAAAAATGCATTTGCTAAAAAATAGGATATTCAGCTTGTGTAAAGCTAAACGAGTTTTACAACTTCAGATGACATTCCTTGCTCCCCAATACGGGATTGATTTTCATGCAATTCTTTAAAACATAGGTATAGCTAAGTTACATATTGCCATTTTACAAATCTTAAAATAATGTCGAGACAACAATGAAGTAACAATAAGGGGCACTTGAAGAAATATAGCATTTGACATAAAAATTATACACAAATTGCAAATTATATGAAGACTTGCAGCACAGTTGACTTGATGATAAATGCTGATATAAAAGAGAATATAGCAAATTTACTGTACAAATGCAGAAGCAAAGATCTGAATTTGAAATTTGATGGAAGAAGAAACATATATTTAATAAGAAATTGCGAAAAGGAGTTCCTAACCGAATCTATAAGACAAAATAACCAGCATATAATAAATTCATGTGTGAGTTCGCTTATCGAGTGAGAAAATCGAAAGTTCAAACCTATGTTTACCAGCAGACGAGAAGAAAAATCCTGGCTAACCGTCTAGCGGGTCATCCTAGCATCACGACAGCATGAAGAAAAAACCACCTTATTATTACACATATCCAATCCCAAATCAACATATATTGATTTCCCTAGCAAAAATGAGCTGCTTTTAAATCATTACTATATAAAATAGAGTTCAACTTCTTTGTTCCGCCTCACGATTGAAGCCATAGAAGTTACTTTATTTCACAATGTAGTGCAGATTCTTCTCAAATTTTGTTTTCGTTGCTCGATCGGCAACAAATAGTAGTAAGGTTCAAGAGGAAGGAGATGGCAGTTTATCGATCACCGGTAAAATTAAACGGACAAAAGAATCAATAGCTAGAATTAAACTAGTTCAATAAAACACTATCGAACAACTACGCCAGGAAATTCCACTTTATTTCAAAATTAATCCGGAGAGATTTGAATTAATGGATAAAAACAGAGTATAAATATAACTAATTAGAAGAATGAGAAGTACCGGAGGAAACTCTCTGCAGAGAATCTGAAACAGAAGAACGATGAGACGACAGATGGAATAAACTTCGGGCAGCCTGGTGATGACTTTGCAGCAAATTCCGGTGTCTGACTCCGGCGACGCCGTAAGATCCGACGCGGACAGAACGCAATAGTGATCTGAGAATCATCATTTTCTCCATCGCTTTAGCTTTTTCCTTGAAACTGCAAAATTAAGAGCGAACTCGCAAGCCGGAGGCAGCTCGAAATGATGGAGGAAAAAGAAGAAGAAGAAGGGCAAACATGTAATTAACGACAAAATTGCCACTTGTCAGAGTGTAGTGCCGCTCTCAACTTCCTACTTTAGTTCTATTTGTTTTTTGGGCTGAAAAGTTGATGTATTGTTGGCCCGATTAGGCCCATATCCACATCATGTCATTTTGGATTTTTGTTTTCATTTTTTACAAAAAAGAAATAATTCATTTACATTTTTATATTACCATTCTGATAAGTCTAAAATGAATTACAATTTTTTTTTTGAGGAATAATATATTACAATTTTTAGTACAACAAGTGTGTGAATACTTAATAGATACTTTAACCGATGAGCAATATTCATGTTAGTCCTTTCAAATGTGCTAAATTTTAAATTTTTGATCTAGGTATTGATAATTTGGAAAAAGGACATATTTTTAAATCAGTCACTTTCCATTTTAAAAATTATTCTTCATGCCATTGTTAGAATTATTAAGCTCTATTCGTGTATGCCTACAGTTTTGAATAAACGAATAACTTAAACAAAACATTCATTGGATAGTCTTTTTTGTTTTCTTTTTGAATATTAACATATATGTATTTTTTAAAATTAATATTATTTACAGAATAATTACAAATACATCTTTTTAGATTTTCTTATAACCATGATGGCTTGATAAAGTAATCCAAATTACTTAGGTTCTTTATGTAATTGATTGTTTATTTAAAATGATGTTTTAAACGAGCATTAATTAAAACAAACTACAACTCAGTAAAAAATAGAGTGAGTTTGAAGCCAAAGAGGGAGAGAGTCCATTGATTTCTGTAAAGAGACGGATGACTTATCTGATTTTTCACAATGATTTAGCCTTTCTAAAATAGACGTAGATTGAGTTAGTCGACATGCACAGATTTATTTAATTAATTATTAATCTATGATATCAATCATTTATTGACTTTTATTCAATAATTGATGTCCTAACGATTTCATTTAAAATATATATACTCACTCTCTCTCAAAATTGTTATGTTATGTCTTGCAGAAGTCTTACGAAAATAAGTTTCAAAATTTTACTTGGTTGTGTTCTTATATCGAATCAATATTGCTATATTGCTATATATATTTAGATATTTATAATTGAAGGTGGCTTCATCTTCTAATATTTGTTTAGATAGGCGAAGGAAGCCCACAGAAACTTACCCTTCAATCCATTGATCAGCAAGCCCAGACTTGAGATCAACACCCCTCTTTGGATTGGATTGGTTGGACTGAGTAATCCATTTCCATGGAATTCGGCGAGCCAGAAACAGCCTTCGAGTTACTCCCTCTTCTCCGCGTCCACACAGACGGCCGAATCGAGCGTCTCATCGGCACCGACTTCGTCCCGCCGGCGCCGTCCACCGACCCTCTCACCGGCGTCACATCCAAAGACGTTACGATTATCCCCAGATCACGCGTCTCCGCCAGACTCTTCCTCCCAACCCTCGCCGACCCCTCACAACGCCTCCCCCTCGTCGTCTATTTTCACGGCGGCTGCTTCTGCACCGAATCCCCATTCACGGCCAAGTACCACAATTACCTCAATGCCCTCACCGCCGAAGCCAGAGTCGTGGCGGTTTCCGTCAATTACAGGAAAGCGCCAGAGCACCCCATTCCCACCGCGTATGAAGACTCGTGGGATGCCCTTCAATGGGTCGTCTCACACCGCGACAGTAATGGACCTGAGATTTGGCTAAACAAACATGTAAATTTTAGATGGGTGTTTCTGGCCGGAGCTAGTGCCGGTGCCAACATCGCTCATAACATGGCCATGGCGGCCGGCGACCCTCATTGTGGGCTCAACATCGAGCTTCTGGGAGTTGCTTTGGAGCACCCTTATTTTTGGGGCAGTGTGAGGATTGGTTCGGAGGGAATGGATCCAGTGAGAATGCGGTTTTTTGATCGGCTGCGGAGGTTTGTTAGTCCGGCCAGACCGGACAACGATGATCCGTGGGTGAATCCGGTGGCGGAGGGGGCGGCGAGGCTGGCGGCGATGGGGAGTGGGAGGGTGTTGGTTTGTGTGGCGGAGAAGGATGTGCTGAGGGACAGAGGAAGGCTTTACTATGAGGCGGTGGGTGGCAGTGGGTGGATGGGGGTGGCGGAGATTGTGGAGACCGAAGAGGAGGATCATATGTTTCATTTGAATGATTTGGAGGGTCAGAAAGCTAAGGATTTGATCCGACAGTTGGCGGTTTTCTTCAACAGAGACATGCCCCCTCCTCTGCTCATTTGAGTTTTTGACTGTGTTCTTCTGTTTACAAGGCTAATTGTTTAAGTTACGGGACCAGATTTGTAATTTTGGTTCAATAATATGCAGAGTTCAGAGACCTAATATGTTGATTTTGGTCCTTAACAACAAGTATCAGGAGAAGATGAAACTACGATATAATCATATAAACCCAATTATATCAGCATCAATCATGTCCTAATTTTTGGAAAAAATAACATGGTACACGCGACATCTTAGAATATAAAGGTGCATATATTACCATTTTCCTTGTTTCTATCAACTGAAGAATGTTACAACAATAGAAACCAACAGACATTGAAGAACCTGACATCCCGATTGGGTAATAATGAACGTGTAGCTAATAATTGGATTAAGTTTAAATGGAGAACCTTTTTAGTTGGGAGGAAATGACAGTGAGACATTGAAATTGCAGCTTCAAAACACTACCGTGTCTAGCATTGTTCCTAATGTTTGGATGATGTTCGACGACATCAAGTTGGAGACATGTTCTTCGAGGTGTTTCTTTGCATCTTGTCTGCCCACGTTCGCAATTGCGAGCTTCTCGGGGGTCAGCTCGTCTTCCTCCTGCACTGCTTTGTTGTACTTGATAGCCAGATTCAGCATTTCCTGCTCGGCACAAATGAAATCATAAAATACATCAATTACCAGACTACTGGATCATTAACTTTCACGGTTCAAAAGAAGAATTCGCTTACTTGGACAGTCTGCTCGTTAGTTTTTGAATGGGTGTCGAATCGACGAAGTGTCAGACCATCAGTCCATTTCTTCTTGTGAAGGTTGAGCAACATCTTCTCCTCAAGCTCGTTCTTCCTGTAGTTTATCGCAATCGAGTAATAATGCCGGTTCAATCCATGGATTAATGCCTGGAAGTTATCATAGATGATGAATAAGATAAAATGGTAGATAGCTAGAGAAAAATTCAAAGATAATTTAATTGCTCGCCACCCACTTGAATGGATGGTTTATTAAGATGCCCGAGGTTGGACGTTGTTTGTCGTGGTTCTTGTCCAAGCATCATGGTCTGTGGGTTAATCAGACGGAAAGCATCAATCACCACCTTCCCCTTAACACTCTGGATTGGATCCACCACCACAGCCACAGCTCTCTGATTCAGAGCTTCAAAACTCTGCAAAGCAATGGATGTCGCAAATTTAGGTCTCTTTTTAGGAAAGAAAAACCACTCTGCAAATACTATCATGCAAAGTTGCAAACTCCAGTCAGCCAGATATCCTTTTACAGAAACCAGAACACGACTTCAGGGAATTCACAACTAATATATAGCCAGAGAGAGACAAAAATTAGTATAATCACTAATATTTCACAGATTGATATAATTTTTCAATCCACATATACATAGAAACAGGCTGCAATCAAGAATTTGACTTTCCTTGAAACACCATCAAAAGCTACGACATACGGCACATGCGAGAACAACTTCATTGAAGTTCCAAAGTTAGGATAAACGGATGATGCTCCAAATATCAGAACATATTTACAGAAAAGAGAGGAACTATTTCTTTCTTTTTTTTTTCTTTTTGATAAAGAACTATAATATTCAATTCAAGTAATATGAAAAGAAAATCTTCATTATGATTTATGTCACTGCTATCAATTGAAATATTTAAACCTACTAAAAACTCTAGTTGGTAGCTAGCCCAATCCTTCACAATTATAAATTAATATCATGGAACTGATTGACTTAATACAACATTTCAAAATCTCAGAAACCGGATTTCACATCAATCAGACTGCCAACAGTGTCCTTAACAACAATGAAGCATGAGCCATGTGACACTGATGACGCATATGAGATAGCCAATATTCCTTAGGTATAAAAGTTAAGGTTCTTAATTGCTACGTAAGGGATAAAGATAAAGCACAAACCTGTTGTGTATTAATATCAACACCAGATAGCCAACACCCAAAACCTGGATGAGAATGATACCAACCCACAACCATCTCCGGCCTGTGAACAAAGAAATCAGCTCAGTTGTCTAAATAACAAAGGACATTATGGATTGAAAAACAAATGCCAAGAAGCAACAAGGAAATCAAAAAGATTCACTTCCAAGGCATGGAAGGCCAGTCTCTAACTTGAGCAAGATCCAGGATTTACAGAGTCAGAATTAAATGTGCCTTCTTAGCAATGAAAAGAGAAACTATGTTATTATACAGAAGTGTCTTCGTTTCATTAGAATTCATTGAGAAAAAGACCAAGCCCCAAAAACAGAATGAAAACCCAAATCTGAGACCAAAGGGTTAGCAGAGAAAGAAAGTGAACTTTCTATATATCTTGAACTAGGTTATCGATTAAAAGTTTCCTCGATTAATAAGCCAGTCGTTATGCACAATATACAGGCAGAGGCAAGCTATCAAATGAGCTGAACTAACTGAAGTAAGAAAAGAACAAAAATGACAAAGAACAAACTGAGAGAAGAAATACCGTCCAGTCTGTTTAAGCATATCGAGCATGTTGGTCTGAAAGACATGATCAACGGCTTCAACACTAACACCAGTGCCACTTTGGGGCATCGCAAAGACGTCAACAACACGAACTGTGTACTCATCAACAAACTCTCCCAGCATCAAACCCATAACCTCCATGGGAACCCCAGCTCTACCTACAAATTGAACCGAAATGGGAAAATAAAACCCACAAAAAGAATGCAACAATTAAATCCCAGCTCTAAGCGACTATAATTTCATCAAGCACCACAATTAAATCAACTAAAACTATGAAAAATGATACATTATAGAACTCTAACCAGAGTCGATACTGAATAAAAAGGACCATCAGGTTTAGGGTTTACAACTCAAACGATTACTTGAGTCAATTGAAAAAGAAGAATCCATGGGATTAAAAAAACAAGGAAGGAAATGAAAGATTAAAAGTTTGAAAGTGAAGAATCAAGACGAACAGAGCATTTGTAGCATAACTTACCGTGCTTGAGCATCTTGAGGAGCGCGAGCGAAGAGATATAGACCTGCTCGGAAGAATCTAAGGTGGGGGAGTCTGGGGGAGGGTGTCCCAACGCACCGCCGGCACCGGCGAACATCCTCTGCAGCCGTTCCATCCCTGACATATCTTCTATCACTCGATCGTTATTCGTAATCTCTCACCGCCGATCAGTTTAAGTATCCGGAGTTTCTTTTGCCTCAAGACATGAACCTGGCACCATTGTTTCCTTTTTTTTTTCCTTTTTTTTCTTTTTTAATTAAATCAAACAGATGCATAGCACTTCTATTACTTTAATGAACGAATGATAATAGCTGATATTATTTTTTATGGCAATAATACCTACGATCCTTTTTCTTCTTTGGTAAAATACATTTTTGTCTTGAATTTTAGTTTTTATTTGGTAACCTCATTTTGAATCTACAGAATTTGAATTTAATTTCTATTTCACTAATTTAAAAGTGACAAGTTTGATTCATAAGTTGTGAATTTAATTTTTAATAAAGGATGTTAAGTTTAAATTTGGGTTTTAATTAGTACTTGAATCGAGTTCAGCAAATCAAATGGCGATTAAGTTAGGTATACTTCTTAAATGAGTCCGCAAATTTTTCTATTTTTGTCTAAATGACACCTTCTCTCCTTCCTCTTTGTCATAGAGGTTGTCGTTGTTGTTCGACACTCTGATTGTTGTCATTTGACATGCCCATTGCCGGCACCACCCTTTCTTATTGATTCTAAAATGAATGATGCACCTCCCTCGACTCGATTCCAACATGAAAAAATTCTTTCATTCCAGATTTGGAACCAACTAAGAAAGTTCATTCCATATTAATTAATGGAGAGAGAGAGCTTGGGATAGGAAGTTGGCAAGCAGTAGAAGCATAGGACGAAATTGGCGACAAGCCTCGGCTTTTTCTTTAATTTTAAAATTGTTAGGGTCATTTATTAAATAACTACGTCAGTTTTTAAGTTAATAGAAAACCTAATGCCAGCGATTAAATTGAAGTTCTTTATCTAAATGGGAGGTAAAAGCGTACTTTTGAGATACACATAAAAAGTTAGAACTGAAAATTGTAGGGCTTTAACCCAAAGGGAGCCCTTCCAGAAATTCTCGAAGGCCTGAGCCGAACCCAGGCCCAAGAGGGGGTTTGGAAATAGTTTTCAACCAGCAATTGACGCGCCTCGGTCAGAACCTCACTAGCTGCGTCATTGCCCCAAGCGCAAAGATGTCTGTAAATGACCACTCCGCTTCCCTTTTATAGCTCACCGTACACGTCCCACATCAATCCTTTTCGATGTGGGACTCCAAAAACGCCAAGCCCAATGGACTTGTGATAATAACCCACGAATACAAACTTTCACTACATAAAAATAAAATTAAAGTTTAAATAATAAAAAAAGGAAGTTAAAGTTAAAAATCTATTTGGAATGTTTATACAATTGCAATATTAGCTATTTCCACTCTGTATCGGAAGAGGAGGCAGTGTCAATACTCATAGAAGTATCTCAATAATGCATGCGACAATTCTGTAAATCATATGTTGATTAGCTTTAATACTAAGTTGAGAGATTAAATAAAATATTTGAAAGTTCATCGATATATCGAAACGAAATAAGTATAAAACTTTAGGAACCGAAATATAATTATATTTAAATCTAAAATTATGATTACAATATATAAAATCAATTTTATTTTGTCTCAAAATATATATACTATAATCAAACCTCCAAACATAAATGTGATTCATCCTCAATCAAATTATTATATAAAAGTGTTAGATATTTGGTGACTAACTCAACCCAAAAATATTTGAGTCTATTAGGACTAAATCTAATTCAAACAAACTTATAACCCGACTCTACTTATACTATTTCCATTGAGTTGATTGTTTATGAAGTTTTTTAAACACCCATTTGAATTTTGAACTTCTATCCCTTAACTTTTAAAACCAAATTAAACATAAAAAATAGGTAAAATAAAAGGTATATAGGAAAAATAATTGATAAACTTATTAAACAAACCCAAGAGAAACAACAATCTCATTAATTAGTTGAATGCCACACTCACAATATTTTTTAATCCCTATTCGGATACACTGAAAGAATGAAAATAATAAAACATAAAGATGGAGTGCTGTAATATATATAAGTGAATTTTTGCACCCAATTTATTTGCAATAAAATTAATAATTCTCATAACATAAAAATATTCAGTCTCCTTATTTGACGCCAGCAGCTGCACCGGCGGCCATTCCATGAGGCGACCTCGCATGCCGCAGCCACCTCTCTTGCGACAGCAATTTTGCGAACCTGCATTCAATTAAACTTGCATATTAGTAATTTTTCTTCTTTATTAATTTATTTTGATTACTTTTAAAATGTCGATTTTAATTTTTATATGGTTGATTTTGTTCATTTTAATCTCTATTCTTAAAAAATAACAATTTTCATCTCTATTCTCAAAATATTAACACAAATTTTATACCTTAGATACAAAATTTAACTTTATGGATGTGATTTTCTACCTTATAAGAGCTTGTCCATTTGTTTCAGCATTAGAAGCTTCAAAGACACCCGTCTCCAAATTCACTCTCGAAACTGGTTTCTTCAACAAGTTTTCGCCAACCTCGACAAGAGCATTCAAGTTGTTCTTTGTGGCAACGTCAACGGAGGATACGACGTCGCTCAATGTATCGTCCTGAATGCGAAGGTAGTTGTTTTCACAATGAAGGGCTTTGAAAACAACAGAGAGATGAAAATCCACAATATCAGAACTTGCATGAGAAAAGACGTCGATGATCGGAGTGGAACCGCCGGCGGTTAGCCACTGCAACAGGCCCCACTTGGCTGCCTTCTCGGCTGTGTATTTCATTTCATCTTTTGGAGAGCCAGTCCCAAGAGATATGACTAGAAATCTTGAGTAATCCGTTGGTTTTATGGCAAAGAAATCAGGGTTTCCTCTCACTGCCTCCTTTGTCACTTCACCCATAGCCAACAAAGTCTGCAATTTTTTTAAATTCTAGTATCAATTATTTGTTCCAATATCTTTAAACTTCTGTTAAAAAAAAACTTTTTTTTTTCCTCGTTCACTCTATTTTTATTGAAGCAACGATTTGATACTTTGAACTTTTATTTTGTAAAGTTGATTTGGTTCTTGAACTTTAGTCGGAAACGATTTAATTTCCTTACTTTTAAATTTGTAACAATTTAGTTTCCATAATTTAAAATTTGTAACAATTTAATCTATACCGTGAAAAATTTAATCTATTATTTGATCTAAGTAATTCAAACACTTTTTTTCTAAAATTAGCATGAGCTGAGAATTTGAACCCTATAATTTTTTAAAAATGTTATTAATATCTTAACCATGTACTTTGAAATATGATTATCTACATGGTACAAATGGACTTAAAAGAATCTAAAGTTAGGTTTTTGCTTTAACTTTAATAATTTGACCAATCAAATAAAATATTCAAAAATTTAGAGATGAAATCTAAGAATACATCAAAAAGTTTTAAGGCACTATGATAGAATTTAAGAGACAATAAATGCATGCATACGGGGTTATTTGCAGCAACGCCACCATCGATAAGATTAAATTCTCTAACATCACCCGTAGCGACGTCTTGAGTTTTAAAGTGGTGAGCGGGAAGATAAGTGGGTGCAGCCGAGGTCGAAATGCATATGTCCGAGACAGCAACATCCAAAGAAGGATTGTTCTTGAGCTGCAAAATGTATTGAAAAAAAGTTGCATTAATATAATACTCTTTACTCAGCTTTAAAAATAAAAAATTACAAAAACCAAACTTTTCAGAAACCTCGTAGCTGGAAAATATGGTCGGCTGAAGGAGCCTGATGTCGAAGGTGGGAATAACGATATTGGTCAATGTTTGGTGCAGTTTTGTGTCGCCAAGTTTTTCCTTGACGAGCTTGTGGAGATATTTTCCATTGTATTTTGGACCCGACAGCGCCTTGATGATCTTTGCTACCCACAAGGATCTGCTAAAAACACACATGAAGATTTGTTGGTTTTATTACAAGGAAAGATGGTGCCTTTTTTTTTTCTCTTAAAGGTTTTTAAAATATTTCAGACCTTTTTTGGGGGAAGATTTTAGGACAATGATTAAGATAGAATTCTTTGATGTCTTTTGCGGAAAACAAGGGACGGTTCTTTTCATTTGGTGCAGTTATCATGACAGTCACTAGTCCGCCAGTACTTGTCCCAGCAATGACATCGAAATAGTCGGCGATTCTCGCATCTTCACCGTCAAGTTTCTACATCAAACCACATGTGAAAACAACTAAAAAATCTTAGATATATTCATTTTAACACATCTCAATTGTGTGTACTTACTTTTGATATTAATGAATATTAAATTGTTAACTTGCCAACCTCGTCTTCAACGTAGTTTGATTTAATAGTTAAGTCATCTATATTTTATCTTAAAAGATGGGAGTTTGAATTCTCAGTAATTTATATATAGTTAATAAAGACATAATTTGAGAACTATTTGTGTTTTCAAAACTATTTTAGATTTTGGTTTGATTTTAAAAACATGTTGGAACCGTATATAATATAACAAAAACAAAGTTGGTAGTAAATAACTCATATTTTAAAAAGCCAACAGGAGTATGATGCAATGGTTAAAACATCTTTTTTCATTGCCTCGAAGTTGAATGTTCAATCTATTATCCTCACATTTATTGCATTCGAGGAAAAAAAAACTTACACCGTAAAAAAAGAAAAAAAAATTAAATTATAAAAAAATTACCCCAAAATTTTGTCATTTATTTAAAAAATAGTTGTATCCTTTCAAAAATTTCAATAACATCCCTAATCTTTCATAAGCATCTTAAAAATACCCATTGAGCAAACATCCAATCTTTGTTCTATATAATTATCACGTAATTTCAAATTTTGAGCGTCAACTACTTTCGGTTCAAATGACAAAATTTAAGAAGTATTCTTTTTTATAATTTAGCGAATAAAAAAACATCACTATTAAACAAACCGCTTAAAATATCTCATATTATAACACACAAAATACAAGTATAAGAAATTTTCTTTATCTCAAGTTGAAAGATAAGTAAATACTAAGGGAGTCCTTGAATTGTTCTCAAGCGTGCATGCATATACATACACACAACACATTTCAAAAGAAGAAAGTCCATGAACATATTATATGGTCATGATATGTTGGTACCTGAAGTTCTGACTCCAAGAAATTGAGGATGGTTCCCGGGATAAGTCCCCGAATTCCACCTCCATCAATACTCAACACCGTAATAAGGTTTCCGAAACTCGGAGGCTGTAACGGGACGTTCGTTGTGTCCATGAATCAATAGAGAAATATATCAAAAGGACTTGGGATAGAACAAGGCATGTAATTTGCAATTCTGTATGTGCAGAAGATTGAGAAGCAAATATCTACTAATTTGTAGGAGCATGATCATTTGTGTGGAGGTATTTATAGAATTCCACGAAATGTTTCAAACAATGAAAAAGTCAGAGGGTTTGAATGCGTTTGTAATGTTTGGAGTGGAAGCGATAAGCTTCCAACTCATCCACTTGCAGCCATATTCCTTGAGCAGCTGAGCTGACTTATATATTTTTCCTTAAATTCTTTTCTTTACACGCTCCGAACAATTTATTCGAAATTAATCATGCATCTTCCTAGTTACATGACATATGTGCATGAATTTATATTTAAATAAGTGCATTCATATATTTAGTTTTTTAAGATGAATTATTTATGTTTATGTATATATGTATTTATGGAATGAGATTTATTTTATGGATCTAGATCTTTTTTCGTCGAATTCTATAAATAGGATGATCTCTTGTTATATTTCAATTAAGCAAGTGTGTGGAGAAGAAAAACAAGAGAGTTTGTAAACCAAATACTCAATACCGTTGGTTTGAGTTGGTTTGAGTGCACGATCGACTCGACCTGATCGATCGTCTCAACCACGACTAGGTCCACTTGACCCGCGCCACTTCGACATCATTTCAAGTATAGTAATTTCATAAGTAATATATATCTTAAATATAACTATTAATATAGCTTATTAGTTCAAAATTCTAAATTTAATATTGGTTTTAATAGTTGGATCCGTTAAGGAAACAAATTCTAGCCTTTTGCATCAAGGAAAAAATTCCGAGTTTCTTGGCAAGTTGTGTTATTTGAGAGAGAAGTAAATGAATTTTTTTTTTCATTCATAAAAGAACAATATAGAACAGGGCCAAGTTGGTATTTAGAAAGTCAAATGTTTAAATTAATCTTTCAATTCAACCTTGTGGGTGTCTTGGATTTCTTATATTTTCGTTCCTCTTATGTTACCATTCTGTCCTTCCGACCTAGATTCAAGTTCAAAACTTGACCCAATCATTGTTAATATTACTAAAAACAAAGACCAAATTATACGTTAGACGATTGTTATATTATAGACTAAATATAATAATTTAATATATTATCCCATGTTGTGCGAAAGTTAAATATCTATATGAGGTATTCTGACAGAGAGACTTGCAAAAAAGAAAATTATATTCTTAATCGTTTAATTAGTTAGTAATTTTTTAGGTAATTATCTCAAAACGAGCTCTCAATCACCTGCGTACCTCAAGACGGGGTCCCCTATTTAATACCGTCGATAGTGGAGTCCACTTGGAGATTATCAGACATGTTGTGGGATGACAGTTGACAAAAAGTTATCACCTTAGAGTCGCTCACAAAACTTTGGTCATGTCCAAAGTTCTCTTGAGGTTTGAGAGGTATCTGACCGTGGTAAATTTTTCTGGGATACATTTATATTATTATTTTATATAAATATATATTATTATTATATTTATATATTCAAGAATAGTTTGTGTGTTTTGTAATATTTAAAAATTTAATTGCAACACTTCGTCATAAGGATATTTGATTGAATTGGAAGTTCAGTGTATTATAACAACCCTCATAATTTAGGACGATTTATGCAACTTTTTATAAATTAATTTTTTTTAATACAACTAAATGTGAGGATTCGAACTTACGACTTTTTGATTCTAAATATAGAGATGACGCCGGAACTAGTTGAATTATGTTTAGGTTGGTGTTAATAAAATTAATTTTAATTATCTAACATTTACTCAACGCATCCTTCTCAACCTCCATTAAAGTTTTATCATATAAATTTTTGTATTCTATTTTTCAAAAATCATAATTGTGAAAATTTGAACCTAAGTTGAATGGGTTGAGATATTCTGTCAATCAATAGTAAATTTCAATCTTCTCCCTTTATTTGAAAATTCCTGATTTAGTAATCTTTTTTATTAATTAAAAATGATTTTAGAATTTATTTGTCTTTGGTTTTCAAATATTCGGCAGCCACAATTTCCAGAGTGCCTTTAAAAAGTAGAAGAACCAAATAGAAAATTTGTTAGTAGACAAGTGTAATTTAAAAAAAAAAAAATAATTAATAACATATATATAAAGATTAATGTTGTTATACAGAAAATAACTCCCTTCATTTTATAATTCATGTCATTCATAATCATATATTAAAGAAAACAATAAGAAAATAATTTAAAAAATAATTATCCAAATGTATTATTTTCACGAAACTTCTATTGTAAAATATAGAATAAATTGTTTTGAAAACCATTTCTAATTAGAGTATTTTAAACTAATCAATTGCATCCATTCATTCCATGGGAGAGGGCACACATTGAAAGAATATCGAAAGCCAAATTCCATTTTGCAAATTTTGAAAGAGAAGAATGAAGAATGTGGAGAAGTAAAGCGGTTCGAGTTCACCAACCAAATTAAATTACAATTTATATGTGGTTCATCTTCATTTTATAGATAATAATCATTATGAAACGGTTCTTGAATTTAATCTATTTTTCAAAATTAAATTGAATACATAAAGTAGATCATTCACTTACAAAAAATCATAAAAATAATATATAACATTAATACGTCAATTAAAAGAATAATAATAATACAAAATCTAAATTGCCTTGGTAATATGAAACATTAGATAAAATTAAACAAAAAATGACACATAAAAATTAATTAAAATCAGACCAAATAATATTGTTCAAAATATGAGTGACTCGGAATATAATACAACATAGACATTTATTATCATTTCAAAAATCAATAGTATCTATTTATTAATTCTCCACCCCACAAAGATATTATTCCAACGTTGACGTAGCGGGATTCTTTTATTTTCTTGAATGAACAAATCTTATGAAACAAATAAAATTATCCTTAATAATTATGAAACCAACAAACAAATTTACAAATAATAATTATGAAAAATGGCAATTTAAATTCCATTGACGTGAGATTCACTTTGTAATTTCAAGCTTCCAGCTCGTCCATGAGGGGACCTGGCATCGCGGAGCCGCCTCTCTTCAGACAGCAACCTGGCGAATCTGCATAAAGAGATGAACCAAATCAATCGTTAATTATGAGTTAAATTTAAGCAAAAACTGAAGACTTAATTTTATTTACTAAATAAATAAATAAAAATGTGTTGAAGGGATTTAATTTGTGCCTTATAAGGGCTTGTTCATTGGTTTCAGAATTTGAATTAGAAGCCTCGAAGATTCCCGTCTCTAAATTAATCCTCGAAACTGGCTTCTTCAATAACCCTTCTCCCACCTTCACAAGATCATCTAGATTCTTCTTTGTAGCCACATCCACCGAAGATACCACTTCGCTCAACGTATCATCCTGCACATTTAAAAATTATATCCAATATTAATTGAAAATTGTTTTTCTTGAATTTAATATTACAAACCATGAAACTAATCCAAAATCCCGTCAGCAAGACTACTAATATTTGAACTTAAATTGGATGATGGGTGATGACAATTAGTAGCAACCGATATGTATCTTAGGTAAAATTTTTATTGGAGACTTTAATATATATATATATATATATATATATATATATATATATATAATATATCGTCTAAAATTTTAATTTTTTATTCTTCATATTAATACGATAAGGTAAGCAAATATTTATAGATCGAACAATATAAAATAAATTTATTTAAAAAATAAAAGAAATTAAAACTAAAATATCTAGAACTTTGAAGTTGCTAGATTAATTTAAGCAAAGAGATGAAAATTTAGAGAGGTATAAAAAGAATTAATTAAAATTAGTGGAACCTATACATTTATGTTTATATGGCATAAGTTTTTTAAGAGAATTGAAAATGTTTTAATTGTGGGAAAAAAATATGGAAGGGTCTCAGCCTAAGTTTGAGATAGTTTTTAGGGGTTATATGAATAATTGAGTTTTTAAGAAAATTTGAAAGGTTTTAGTTGGGAAGGAAAAGATAAAGTCAAAAGTTGGTAGAGGTAAGCTAATTAAAATTGAGAAGAATTTATGAGGCTTATTAATTATGGAGTTTCTGTTAATTACCTATATATATTATTACTTTCCTATTTTCAATATTATTAGCTAGCCAGATGACATATATTATTTGTTGTCTCACTTATAGCTTAAGTTGGTCCGGATCATAATTTAAAATTACATCTAAATAATGTGTTTTTAGAAAGTAAATTAGGTTGAGAATTAAAAACCTGAATACGAAGGTAGTTTTGTTGAGAGTTGAGGGCTTGGAAAACGACAGAGAGGTGGAGATCCACCATATCGGAGCTTGCTTGGGAGAAGACGTCAATGATGGGAGTGGAGCCGCCGCTGGTCAACCAGTCCAACATCCCCCACTCCGCCGCATGCTCCGACGTGTATTTCATTTCCGCCTTCGGAGCTCCGGTACCCAGCGATATGACCAGAAACCTTTTGTAGTCCATCGGTTTTATTGCGAAAAAGTCTGGATTTTCTCTTATCACCTCCTTCGTCACCTCTCCAATTGCCACCAACGTCTGTTTAATTTTATTTAACCAATAAATTTTAAACAACTCTTTTTTTTCTTTTTGTTCCTTTTTTTTTTATAAATTAGACGATTAACTAGAAACCCATAAAATAGCAAAGTGCAATAACTACAGAACTCGACGGATCTTTCTTATTCCTCACCGGATTGTTGGCAGCAACGCCGCCGTCGATCAGGTTAAACTCCCTGAATTTTCCGGCGGCGCCGCCGTCGGTTTTGAAGTAATGAGCCGGAAGATAAGTGGGAGCGGCTGAGGTAGATATGCAAATGTCCGACAAATAAGCATCCAACGATGGATTACTATTCACCTGAGAAATTAAACACAAATTTATCAAAATTAGATTTTGAAAAAAAATAATCATATGAATAAAATATAATTGCATTGAATTAAAGGAAAAGCAAATAATTAATTACGATATTACCTCGTAGCTGGAAAATATGGTGGGTTGAAGGAGCTTAATGTCAAACGTGGGAATCACCACATTAGTCAACGTTTGGTGCAATTTGGTGTCTCCAAGCTTTTCCTTCACAAGTTTGTGGAGATATTTACCGTCGTATTTTGGACCAGACAAAAATTTCAACATCTTTGCTATTGCCCATGTCCTAATACCATTGTAAAATATCAAAGGAACGCATCAGATAAGGTTAAATTATTTGTTTGGTGCCTATAGTTTTGGGTTAATTTTAAATTGGTATTTATAGTTTGATTAAATTTTACCGATTGTTTTTTACTCATAAAATTTTTTTTCTACTTTTACTCAACCATAAATTCTAATATAGTCCATCAACCTAATTTAGTGAAGTAGAAAACGGATAAAAAGTTCATTGTGACATGGGAAAAGATATATTCAATATGATAACGACTACTGTGTAGGGACAATTTGTGAGGTTTGACCAAACACATGAATCAAATTAATAATTTAAATAGAAAAGAAAAAGGTGTTTATTTCGGTTATTTTTAGAATTAAACCTGTTTTGGGGGAAGATTTTCGGGCAATGATCAAGGTAGAATTGTTTAATATCTCTGGCAGAAAACAATGGGCGATTCTTGTCATTTGGTGCAGATATCATGGCTGTCACTAGTCCTCCCGTGCTTGTCCCAGCGATGACATCAAAGTAATCTGCAATTCTTGCCTCTTCGCCATCTAATTTCTATACCATAAAAATATCTTATCTTATCGTTATTAGCATCACACCTATTTTCTTTGTTTTTATTTTCTTTTGAGTTTGCATCACAATATTGTACCATATACCATATATATTAACTCATTTCAAGCATAAAATAGACTCTATATATAGGTGCTTAAATCAATATGGTTGGGATTCAACGTTTTGGTTTTGATAATTCAATTTGTTATTTATGTTGTAAATACATAAAATTATTGAGGAACCAAATTATTAAATTCAATTATTCAATCCTTTAGATAGCAAGATTTGACCTAACTTTTTTTTTTCTTTTAAACGTATATGTACCATGAGAATCACTAATGAATATAAAAATCTAGGCAACAATCGTACGTGGCATTAAATGATCCACGAGCTTTTTTTTAATCTCTCATCTCCGAGAACTTTTATTTTATTTTATTATTATTATTATTTTTTTTTTTGGTCAGGAGAAGAACTTCTTTAATTTAACTTCATATAATAATTTGCATGCATAAGAAGCAATTGTAAATTATATATTTACTCGAAAGAATTATAAATTATATATATAGCATATTCCCTATGTTTTAAAAAATGCTTAAATTATCTTTTCTAATTTATCTTTTGGCTTAATATATTACATGATATAATTTTGGAAATATTGTGAATCATATTCACCGAATCCCCTATATTTTCAAAAATGCTTAAAATACTTTTTTTTTTAATTTATTTAGTTGCGTACTCTTTTATCAGTTCATATCGTTTTTTTAACGATGCAATTTATGATATATAAACGCACACCACTAAGTAATTTATACTAAAAATTAACAATTCAGTTGGATAGAATGGTAAAAAGAAATTGAAAGATAAATCATAACTATAAATTTCACAAAACCACGATGGTATATGTTACATATATATCTTTAAATATGCATATGCAACATAGGATTACCTGAAGTTCAGACTCCAAAAAATCAAGTATAGTTCCTGGAATAATCCCTCGAATTCCTCCTCCATCAATACTCAAAACTGTAATAAGGTTCCCAAAAGTCGGGGGTTGGAAGCGCACAATTGTTTCGTCCATGACCGATGATTTGAAAGAGATGTGAAGGCGGGTATGAACGCAAAACTAATTTTTGGTCTCGAAAAGTATGTAAAGGAAGGAGGGAGAAGGCGTTTTAGAAAGAAAGAATTCAAAATCTTTTGAGAGAGCTGTCCAAGGGACAAAGCAAATATTTTGTAAACTATTTGAGTTTTTGTGTGTGTTTTTTGATACTTCCGTGGGGCTAATTTATAGATCTTATTCACCCTCTTGAACCATTCTTTTGGCTTTGGGTTTGGAAAATGACATAGTTAGGACATTTAATAACTTGTTCCCTAAATCAAAGGGAAATTTGAAAACCACTTAGTCTTCAACACATGTTCCACTAAGCATTTTGTAGAAATGTCAAAGTAATTATATTCAACTCGTTTCGTGCTTTAGGTCATTTGCTTGAGAAAATTAAATGAAAGACGATCCTATTTTGACCATCTTTTCTTTTGTGGGGTGTATTTTTCCTTAGAATATAATATATTATAATATAATTTACGCGTTCGACCTAAATTTTTTAATACAATAAATATAAGGTATAATCTCATTAATATATGAATGAGTGAATTAAGGGATTAAGGAAAAAATTGGTATGAGGCCCACAATAATTAAAAATTATGTCTACAATTTAGGGATTTAAATCTTTTAGATTTCAACAAAAACAAAATTAACAATAATAGATATAAATTTAACAAATAAGGGTAAAATCAGTATTATAAAAAATCCTACCGCTAGAAATCTAAAAGTGTAAAATTGGAAAACTTTAGACATTTGTGAAAATAAATTTTTAAAACATCCCTCCCAACACATTAACTCTTATATATAGGCTTAGCTCTTGGGTTAAAAGGAGTTCATTGCAAAAATGGTTAAATAAAATTAACCATAGTAACTAACTAATAACTTAATTAACAAAATAAAATAAAATACCTAAGCTAGATTACAAAGCGTACGCTAACAACAATTTAAACACCTAATTACAAAACCTACATCAATTTCTCTTTAAAAGAAAAAAATAAATAAATAAATCATCCTCCAGCTTAAACACTAAACTCATTAGAGGAAAGTATGAAGAAATCCGAGACATATTTATTAAAGGTATTGAAGATATTATAGCCTTTAAGAAGATCCACATTTTAATTAGCATTAATACCAATACGTTTAGGGATCCTACAAAGTTTGGTTTCCTTCCTTTGTAACTTGTTGTACAAACGATCGTTTAGGTATGAAAAAGTCCTTTGATATCATCTTCAAAAGGAGTGTGGACCAAACTCCAAAATCATTAACTTCAGTTTTGAATATTATGTATTTTCTTAATGCCTCCAAGACTTTGAAGAAGTCCAAAAGGCCCAACTTTCCTCGAATTGTTGATTGTTAAATGATACTCATCTAGAAAGAGTTTGGAAATTATAGGGAAAACTTGCTAAAGCAAATAAAAAGCTAATTGGTTATTTAAAATTATCTATCAACTTTTATTGGATGTGGCTTGGAACTAGATAATAGAATGCTATTTCTACTAGAGTTTATAATAATTAGAGGTGTATTAACAATTTAGTCATTTAATGTCGGTTGGCAATTTGTAAACGATGACAGATGACACGATAATGTCAATTTTGAAAAATCTGCTTCTCTTTAACGTTAGTTCTTTAAAATTTTTAAAATTGGATATTTGATATCGGTTACGAATGTATATGATCAATTGAGAACTGACTCAATTTTATTGTAGTGATTAAACTCCAAACTATGAAATATATCATACTCATTTCGTGGAATTTTGACAAATTAGTATCAATTACTCCAATTTTAAGTTAATGATCGAGTTTTTTTTTCCCAAGTTGTACTTTGTCAAAATTCTACATCATTAGAATCTCTTGAGCAATTTATTTTATATTTTATCGGATTTTTGGTAAAGTAAATAAAATTGGATAAAAGTCATTTTTAATTCTTTCTTAGTTTTGGTAATATGATCGTAACTTATAATTAATTATTATAGAATTTAATTGTTTCATTTAATTTTGGAACTCAGGCATGCCTCTTTTCATTAGAAAAGATATAAAATAAAACAAAAATGATAGCAAGAAAATAGTTATATTTAAAACTTTAATGATTATTATCTATTTAGTCCTTACATTTTTAAAATTTTTAAATATTTGCGGAACTTTAATTGTAATCTTATTTACTGTAATATTCTTAACTAAATAATTAAGGATATTATGTATCTATTAATTGGACAATTATTTGGTGGATTTGACTAGAAAAAGATAGATAAATGATACGTGTGCACTATATTATATTTTTAAAGTAACATATTAAATTCATTTATAAAACAAACAGAATTTGACCGTAAGATTTTGGTCAATGTTGACTTAGTCTCCTCGAACCATCCAGGGCACTATCTTTTTGCTTTTCACTTCAAATTAAACTTGAATCTAAAAGGATAGGCTACAACGTAACCGTCCAAAAGAAATTATTTCTTTAATCTCTAAGCGAAACAAAAGCAAAATAAGGAAGTAAAATGGGGGTCGCAACCAAAAAACAATCTTTCATGTATTCTAAAATATGTCACTTGTTTTAAAAATTTTTAAATAAAACAAAATTTTTAACTTATATTAATAATATCAGATACTCATATAAGTAATATATCATACAAATTATCTTAAAATGTATATCATTTGAATAAAGTTGTCATTTTAAAATTACCGTTTTTTTCGAGTGCTATATTTGAAAAAACTAAATGTGATTGCTATTTTACTAATTTTACTAAATGTTTTTGTCATATTTGCAATATTACTGTCCCAATAAGTAACAAAATATTGAAACCAAATATAATGTAATTATTAAAATCGAAATAACAAGAAGGAATGTTAGGGGTGAAATTAGATTCATTTGAAGTGAGGTTAGCTAAAAGAAGTGATGCAAGTTAAGTCGATATCGGGTCGAACCACCCGACCCGACCCAATTCAACCAGGTCGAGCCAACACTACCTGATTAGATCAATTCGTCTAAGTCGAGGAGGTAGACCATATTGAGTCAGCCCCAACATATAACGTCCCACGATTCATTTATAACATCGAACTGAAAAGGACTCTTTCTATAAATAGGAGGAGAGGGATGTGCTAGGTGTTAATAATTCCACATTGAAAAGATGTGGGGACCTTAACAAGGTTTATAAGATATATAAACTACTCCTTTCATTGCCAATTTGTTTTAGAATTGAAATCTATGAATATTAAGATGGTATCAAAAAATTTTATAATTGTTATATTTAAAAATACATATTTTTATCTTATCATTTATGCAATTGCCTCTAGTATATATAGGTCAAAAACTTTTAATTTATGAAAATATGAACCTCTTCAATAATTCAAGGAATAGGACCGCTATTATTTTCTTGGTTTAAATATTATTTTGGTCCTGGTACTTTCTGCTTTTGTCCATGCAGTTACAAAATGTTTATTTATGTTCTTGTACTTTCAACCTTTGTTTATTTCAGTCATTGTACATTTAAAATTGGACAATTTTTATCCTTCATTTTCATTTTATCTTATTTTTTTCCATCACAATTTTACATGACAATTTAGTCACAAATTTTTTTAAAATATAGTCATAAATTTATATTAAATTTGTGTTAAAATTTTGTAAATAGAGAAGAAACTAAATGTACAAAGACTAAAATAAACATTTTAAAGTATCATAACTAAAATGAATAAAAGGTAGAAACATTAAAATAAACTTAAAAAAATATAATACCAAAATAGTATTAGATTTTATTTTAAGGTTAAATATTTAGAAGTGTCAACTCCAGTCATATGGAAAAGATTAAGTTTGTGCCGTATTGTATTTGAACTTTTTTATTTTTTATTTTTTTATTTTTTCGGACAGCTATGAGTTCGGAGTCCTAAAATGTAGGAAAGGCGGCTATTTAGGCGGATCTGACAGCCGCCGGCTCTAAAATGTTTTATTATTGTCATATTCGAACGTTCCGACAAAAAAGCCTCCACGAACAACCTTTTGAATTTTCTAAACATTCTAATCTTATCCGTTTTTTTAATCAATGTCATGACTTTAATTTTAGTGGAGCTCGATAAAAAATGCATTGAAAAAAAAAATCAAGTCTATACGAGATGAATACGAACATAGCTCAATTTAAGAAAATTTTGATATTTTTATCGCTAAGCTAGATTCAAGGAAATTTTTTTTAACTATATTATTTATTCTGTAATTGAAATCAATTTTAATAATATTTAAGAAAATATAGATTAAATTAGAGAAAGGTCAAGTGTAATTTAAGGTATAACGGAAAATTTTCAAAGATAAAATTAAGGGTGCATTTGGATGGTAATCAACATAAAATTCAGAATTGTATTTGTAAACTTTAAAATAGTTACAAACTAAATATTTAGTTTAATCTAAAGTTATATTAATTAATTTATTAACATTTTTTTGTGTATTTTGTATAATTATTATTTTACAATGTTATATAATTTAGAATACATTATATTTTACATGTTTTAATTTTAACAAACATAAAATGATTTTATAATATGAAGTAAATATTTATAAATTTTTTTTATCATTTTTAATCTAATTCTGCATCTTAAAAATTTCAAATTATGAATCTGAAAATCTAAAGAGATCATTTTCAGAATTTTGGATCACATAATTCAAAAATAGTTTTAAAAAATGAATCTCCCAAATCCTGCCTATATTCAATGAATTTGAAAACAAAAAGCAGAATTCAAATTTCCAACCAAACAGGCTCTAAATAAACACAATTCTTAAAATATAGTGGCAACATATATAATTTAACCATTTTATACGAACTTATTTTAGGTCAAATGTTCATCCCACTTTTGTTACTTGTTAACTTTTTTTTTTTTTGACATGTGGAGTGGATGTTCAAACCTCAAGCTCTAACATTCTAATTGATGATATTTGTCTTAATTAATTGTAGGGGTGTTCACGGGTTGGGTTGGGTTGGGTTGGGTTAGGGGTATTTTTGGGATCAACCCGAATTTTCAGGTTGGCCATATGGGGGAACCGACGGGTTAAAGATTGATGGTCAACCCAACCCAACCCAAAAATTTCGGGTTGGATCAGGTTGGATATCGGGTTGTCACGTTATAAAAAAAATATCAAAAAATTACAAGGCAGCTACTGTTTCAAAGGAAAAAAAATTACATGGTAGCTACTGCAGACACCAGCAGCTGCGACGGCAAATGGTGACGGGCCGAGACGGGACACAGGGGCGGCAGCGGCGATCTGCGATAGGACACAGGGGCGACGGCGACGATCAGCGATAGGACACAGGGGTGGCGACGACCACGGGACGCAGGGGCGGCGACGGATGTAGCGGATAACGGGCGGCGACGAGTGTAGCGTGGAGCTTAGGTGAGGAGACAACAATGGAGGAGAGAAAACTATGGAGGATGAAATTAATCAAAATGAGGGAGGGAGGAAGGTGAGTAAAGAGGAGTGAAAACCCTAAAATGGATGGCTAAGATTAAAGTTCAAGGAAGGGTTGAGATTAAAGATAATAAAAATATTATATATTTATTATAAATATATATATATATATATATATATATTATTAAATAAGTCTAATTCGGGTTGGGTTGGGTCAATCCGAATTTTTAAAGGGCTAACCCAAGACCCGACCCAACCCGGTCGGGTTGAGAATTTTCCAACCCAACCCAAACCGAGGTTTAATTGAACCCAACCCAAGGTTGGGTTGGGTTGGGTTCGTAGGGTTATCGAGTTTTTTGAACACCCCTAATTAATTGAAATATGTTTAGGTTAATTAAGTTGATTCCTCAATTAAAAATTCTCAATAAAGTATTATTATCACCCCTTTCATGTCCCATATCCCATATAAATGAAAGAGATAGCTGACCCTAATAAGCCTTATAAAGTACTTCTTCAAATCACCTTTTCATTTTCATTTTTCAAGATTAATTGCATCATTAAAATTTGGTAAACATGGGGAATGTATCGGAACATTACCGAAGCTAAAAAATATACATGCTTTGAATACTAGCAAATAATATTTTTAAATTAAAATCACAAATTTAGCCCTTATTTATCTTAAGGAACTATTTAAAGATCATAATTACATAAAAGAATGGAATGTATGAAATTTACACTTTTGTAATGAAACAAACTTATTTAATTAAGATGGTATTCATTGCCTAAATTACAAAACTATCTTTTGTATATACACATTAATATTAATTGATTTTTAAATTTTAGAGTTCATTAATTGAAAGGTTATATTTTGAATCCTATATATTTGCTTAATGATACCTTCCAAAAGAAGCTAAAATACCAAAACATCTAGAAATATCTCCAAATCCCTTAAATTCGAAAACCTCCAAAAATATCCTCAAATTTGAAAATAGTGACGGTTCGTGTCTTCTTCTCCGTTCGCCGGGATTACTCTTCCGACTGCTTGCACCTTCTCCGACGATTCACCTCGTTTTCGTCTGATCCTCCATTCGTCTGCTTCGTCTATCTCAGAGGCTTCATATCCGTCGCAGAGTTGTCCATTCCCATCGCCGAGCAGTCCGTTTCCATTCTACCATTGTTCCGTTTTTGTCTGCTCCTTCATCTCCGATCCCCACCTCCATTTTTCTCCGTCACCGGAGCAGTTCGTCTTTGTTTATCCCGATCGAAAAGTTTGCATTCCAATATATCCTAATATATTCTAATGTTGAAAACCTTGTTACAATAGTGGTAAATATAGAATTATATGGGAATATATCTTATAGTGAGTTTGATCTTAGCATACAAAGCATCATAACAAATTTGTGCATTTCCTTTTTTTTTGTGTAGGGATATATGGGGATATATCTTATAATGGTTACCTTACACTCTTTTTTGTGTATAGAGATATATTGGGATATATGGGATATATGGGAAAAAATGCTCGAACGGAGAGGAACCTGTTGAATCAAATGGCTTCCAACAACCGAGGGGAATTTACACCAGAGAGAGATGAAATTAGATATTTTTTCCATTAATAATAATGGTAAATCATGGAAATAAATTTTTTTTGAATGAGTGAATAAAGCAATTAGTGTTGAAATTTTATATGGTGACCACAATAATTAAAGGAATATATATGATTACAATTTAGGGATTCAAATCTTTTAAATTTCCAAAAAAAAAATAACTACAATAAAAGTAAATATAATAAATAAGAGTAAAATCGGTATTATAAAACAATTCTACGGGCAGAAATCTAAAAGTAAAAGTGTAAAATTTGAAAACTTTAAATTTAAATAGTTCTTGACATTATCTCTTTTATCTTAATAAGTCCCAAGTCCATAAACTTAAAATAGTGTCCAAGTCTAATAAATCTCTTTACTCTCAATTTTAGTAACATTGACATTTTTAAAATTTAACAAATCTATTAGACACAAAATTTAATGAATCTAATAGATCTATAAATTCTAAGAACTCTATTTTGTATCTAATAGATCTGTAAATTTTAAGAACTCTATTTTGTATCTAATAGATCTATAAATTTTAAGAACTCGAATAGAACAATGTCATATTAGAGGTAAAATTGAAAATTTAAAACTATTAACTGATTAAATATTTTAGACACAGACTTGAAAATTTAGAACTCAGAAAGTTTAAAGACTAATCTTTACCATCTAGCCTATATTGGACCTAAAATTAACTAATTTTCAAAACAAATTTTCTTTCTTTCAACTTGAAAAGTAATTCCATCTTTAAGCCAAAAAGTCAGAACTCGGAAGCATTTTGCGAACTCAAAGCCATAGGATTACCTATAGGCAACAGTCATCTTCAGACAAAATTTGTTCCAAACATAAAATCACTTCTTTGTTTCCTACCATTGGGAATAACACTACACCCATTGTTCTGCCATAGCTAAACAATCACTGTACAGAGCATACCAATTCTTGGCATTAAAATTGCTAATCCTAAATAATGGCAATCTTAGATCAATACTACCAACTAGAGCAATGAAGGTCAGTGAATTTCTGACCCATTAGCAACTCCAAAATCAGTATTAGCTCTTTGTTGTCTAATAACAAAGCGGTCGACAACCTTAACGGTGTGTACTGGATCCTGATGAGGTGCAGCCGCCTTCCACTTGCTCGGATACGCTCTCCGGTGGCTCAGCTGCTCTGGTTGTCTTACCTCCCCTTCCCATTTCGAATCCAACTTCCAATCTTTCGGAACCTTCAAAGTCAAAATGAGAATCAAGAAATTGATTACTTGTACATAAGAATGTGAAACACATGCAAAAGGTTATTTGATAGTTTGTTTCGTAGAATAGCTTTCTGAAAATGTTTCTCAGAATCATGACAGAAACGTAGAAAATGTTGACATTATTATTATTATTATTATTATTTTTGTAACTAGTATACTCAAGGGCACCCGCGCCCGCCCCAAGGCCCAGACCCGAGAGACGTCTATCAAGAAATTTTAGTATTAAACTCACCAAAAGGTTCGAACTTCGAACTTTGAGACCTCTAAGTCCGTATGACCAAGAGACCCCAAGTCCTTGGGGTAGAAAATATTGATATTATTGTGAACCTATCAATGTGCCAATAATCTTTCAAAGAACTTCAATTATTGTAAAATACAAGCTAAAAGATATCTTTTGGAAGCAGTTAACCAAATATCTATGCACTGAATTTGTATTCTAGAAAAAAACAATCAGTTCTAAAAACACACAACCAAACAGCACCTTAACAATTTTTCATAATTTTAGTTAAATCCAGAAGCATAGGTCATTAGGAAGTATAACGTAACCTTGCTAAATTCCATGAGATTATTATCAAACATGAAATACAGCTTTAAAACATGGTATAATTCGGAATCAATAAATAAGCCATTACTCGTCTAAGATGTGAAAGAACAAGTTTTACCTTGTCAACAGCAAGAGTAAAAACTTCGAGATCACCGTCATGATTGATGTGGAAGCGAGTGAATGACTTATAATTTGCAATCCTTAAAGAAGAGAATGCTTCATCAAAGTGCATGTGAAGCCAATTAATACAAATGTATAAATAGCTTCCGAAAACGAATGAGACGACCGGTGTTGAGAAAACCCAGAAATAGAAGAAGACAGAGCCATAATATATCATAGCACCTCCTCGAGAAAGAGATTGCATTCCATTCTTGCAAATATTAGTACGTGAGACAGCCATGACCTAACAGCATTCTCCTGACTATTAGTCAGCAGGATAAGAAAAAAAACATATATACTGGGAACTGGGAAGAAGAGTTTTCTAACCTCAGGAATATCAAATCCAGACATCAGATATTTAATGCAGGCTGGATACAGGCCATATGTCCATTCTTCTAATCGAACACGGAGACCAGTTGGATCTGGAAAGTGCTCACTTTCCTTTGTACGGTACCATTCATACAAAGTGTGGTAGCCTGTAATCAGGAACTCTCAACTTCACATCTAATACTTGATAATCAGAGAATCACAAACTTGTTATGCTCCTTTCTATTATGAAATTACTTTTATTTTGAAACGAAATCAACTGCTGACTACCAAACTCAAGGAATGTACAAGTACAAGCAGACATTCACAAACAGTAACCTCAATAATAGGAACCACTGAAGGTGCACTGTCTAAAGTAGTTGTGTTTCAAACTCATTCAATACAATGATGCGGAAAAAAAAACTTTTCCCATTATTTCTTATGAAAAATGATAATGCCACATTCAACAGTAAAACATGATAGTACCTGATGTTGCAAGTAGTTCATGACGGACGCAAGTTTCCAACCCCAGTTCCAGTAGCAACATAAGAAAAAGAGCTGCAGCAAGATGTGCAGAAACATGAAGAAGTCCAATTATTACCCGTTTCTTCTTGGATGCTTTGCTAGGAATAAATGTTACTGCTACAATCAATAATACAATAGCACCAGCTAAAGATACACATGACTCTCCCAGCATGGACAGAAAAGCATTCCACACCGTGCCAAAGAAACTCTTCATGTGACCCGAAAACGAATCTTCTTGCAAGATATGGTCGAGCTTACACTAAAAGAAAGTTAGAAAATCGGTCATCCATACATTTTGAGTACAGCATTATACTTTGCTTTTTTTTTCTTTTTTTGCAGAAGAAACAAAACAAGAGTAGGATTCAATAATGCAGTATACTTTGCTAAAAAGCCAAGCGCATTACACTCCCCACTGAGTCTAAAAGGAAGTGAAGAATAAAGTATTCAACAAATGAAAGAAATGGGAATCCAGATCCTAATTGTCAAGTCAAAAGAGTTCCCGTAGAAGTATAAAAAAAATAATGATAATTAAATTAAATTATTTAAAATTATAAATAAATAAAAACACCTAAGCTTATATGAAGAAAGCGAAGTCAAAGTAAAAAAAAACATGCTTAAAATAAACCAAAAAAAATCTATAAGACAGAGAGGTCAGAAACCAACCTGCGGGAACATAGAAAAGACCAATATAAAGTATATGATGCCACCAATGAAATCAAATTGCCAATTTTTCTTCCGGAACTTTAAAATATTTCCTAAAGCAATCTGCACAGGGAGAAAAAGCATGCACTAGAAGTTAAAAAGAAATAAAAATAAAATGGTAGAACTGAGATAGCAAAAAATTTTACAGTTCAAACATTACCCTGCCAGAGTCTTCAAAGGAAGGGTAAGCAGCCTTGCACTCATACGCAGACCCACAAAACTGCCGAAAATTACTAAAGACATGGGTGGGGTGTAAAAAAGCCCCACCACAGCCATTAACAAGAAGATGGTGAACATTTACAGACTCGTCTGATTTAACAGCTGAATGGCGCATATAATGATGCAAGTCTCCAGCAATTCGAAGTTTACACCTCCCTTTAAGATAATCACATATTAGGTGCGAGACATTCTTCCCAGAAACATCATTCCAGTAACAGTCAAGCAACCAATTTGGTTCGTGAGTCATGATTATTACTGAGTCATCAGCTCCCACCTTGATCAAAAAAGAGATTATTTGTTCATTCGAAGACAATCAGTAGCCACATAAGAAAGGAAAAGAGAATCGAGATAAAAAGTTAAGTTTCACCCATCACAGACAAATGAGAACAAATCATATGATAAATTAGATAGGCATATTAAAATAAATGAAACGTTCCACAAGAATTTAACTGAGGTAGGAAAGGGAGAAAAGGAGATAGGCAAGAACTCCAGTCTAAATGACACATTAGACGCCACGGCAACTGACTTCATGCAAACAAATGTCAAGAAAATAAAAATACTACAAATAAGATACCTTATTTTGAACAAGTTCTGAAAAGAATTTGAATTGGTAGACATCAATATCACCATGGAGTGCTAGATCCAGACCAAATACCCACCATCCTTTGGGAAGTTTCAAGGCAAAATAGCTCTTCTTCTGGGGCATAAACCACCCACCCAACCAACTCTTATGACATATGTATCTCATATAAGTATGAAGTCCATCGAACCAATCTACAAAACGATTCCAAATATATCTGTTTGAATAGTACAATAACGGGTAAACAATGAAATTAAATCAGCTTAGACTGAGTAAAGCAGCAAACCATGATTTCCAGGAATCACATAACACTGAGGTCCATCATATTGCTTTAGATCAGAAATCCCATGAGGTAACTCAGGCTTCTTTACTGCTATGTGCTCTGCTTTATACCAAGGAGGAGGTTGAAGAGCATATTCAAAAGGACAGAAAAGACGTCTTTCATATGTGAAAGCTGATGGATTAGGATACCTATATAGAATCCCAGTAGGAAAGAATTACCAAAATTAGATATAGCTCCGCATATGCATTTAGCAAGTAAAATGTTAATCTAAACAAATCCATTTAATATACACAAGTTGTTTCATATATTGATTTGCCCTAGCAGTAATGCATAATTTAACTCAATGTTGCTTAAAAGAGATTTAGGTGCCTAGGAGACATCCTTTCTTCAGGCTTCCTAAATGATTATGCTCATGAAGGTAATTAAATAACTACTACTCCTAAAAGTTTGAGACTTGAGTTTTATAAAACTTAACCATTTACTTCACATTAAATCAAAATAATCTCCTTCACATGCACCATCTTCACTTGGATAAACTGCTTCACCATTTGTGTAGTTACTCAAATTACGGTAGAAATGACAAATAAAAGTCGTGATTCTTGGCTTTAATATCGTATCAAACCACCATTAGTTCCACAAACTTGGGCTGAACTGTTAGAATTTATTTATCTATTGTGTTACATTACACTGGGGACCCACACAGGACCTAATCCTATTTTAGAAGCCATTTGGAAGCTTGTTCTACAGAACAGTTCTTAAACATAGTTTTTAAGAGCCATGGTGAGATGGCTTGTAAATGTTAAATGGTTATTATGCAAATATATTCACAAGTCCATAATTACTTTAGGAAGAACAACTTTAGTTATCTATATCTTGAAAAAGCTCTAAAAAGATTAAGGAAAAACTTGCAAAAGGACAATTAACCAAACATCTTTTCACAGGAATTTTGATCTATAAATAGAGGAAAATAATTATAAAAACAGCTTCCAGAAATCCCTTTTAGCTTCAGTTCCAACACTCAAAATGAAGGTCAAACTATCATTCGTTAAGACCTTCCTAGTTAAAGATGGCAGCATCAGCAACTTATAGACTTTAACAATAGATTTAAGTTGGCTTGAATTTTTCTGACAAATATTGCTCTGTTGCTCCATTTAGAAGTCCTTCCTGCATCATGGTTCTCTGGTAAAACTAGAGTCTCCTTTGGGAGATTGCTTCGGTCTCCTTGAATGAGAGGAACGGTAGAATTTCTAATGATATACACACAATAAATTTTTGTGAATTTGAACCATAAACAGACTCTAGATGAAGCGTCTCTAGATTTGAACCATCTAGATGAAGCGTCTCTAGGTTTCTAATGATTTTGTAGGTTTTGTTGCTCCAGAACTTTTTGGCTGAACGCGAAGATGTTTTATCACCCCCACCCCACCCATACTTTCCTAACCTTTTTGACATCAATCATGTGATGTGATCTTTTTCTTTATTAAAATATTTATAGAATAAAAGTCTCCAACTAGAGATAATCGAAGACTGGTAAAAAATTTATTTCAAGATCAAGTTAAAAATTAAATTTCTTCTACCATCTTGACCTAAAATAGAAATCTTCCAACTTCGGCTGGGACCCACTAACGAGTAAGCCTAACATAAAAGCTAACTAAAAAACTAAAAATTGAACCATTAATGAACTACATTTATAAATACATCAAAAAAAAAAACAACTTACGCAAGATCCCCCCCAATGAGTAACATGTCTCCACGTGGTAAGTTGAAAATTGAATCATCTTCCACTATACGAATGGAGGGTTGAGCAAGCAAACGTGCAACAGTATAAGACGAGTTTCCACCATCACCAGTATCAGCCATGAAATCAAACCATAAGTCGTCCCTTTCACTATAATGATCATATAAAAGACCTTCCTGTTGAGCTCCATCTTCAAGCTTGCGCATTGCTGCCTAACATTGGAAGAAAGGTCAAGAAGTGGAAAACATTACATTACAATTAGCATTCAGAAAAGATCAATTTCTATGTAGTGTTGTTTATATAGGAAACTGGAATTTCATAGATGATATGAAATTATACAAAAGAGGCTGAAAGCCAAGCTCCAATCCAAGGATGATTGAAAAACAGTATTCCAGTTGGTAAAGAGATTGCATAATGTGTAACTATAAAAAAAATAATATAATTTACACCAAGAAAGGCCAAAAAAAATAACGTTCACAAGAAATGTATATATGGATTTTCCAATGTCATTAAGATCTTATTGTTTTTTTTCTAACCAAAGATTCCAAAGAGAGGACCTAATTAGTTGAACCCGAAGCATCTTCTTTTCCCTCTTGAAAGGATGGCCAATCAAAGAAGATCCCAAAAAACCCATGATGCTCTTTGGGAAAGCCACATGCCAATTAAAAGCATAGGGGACTCTGAAGAAAAATATGATCCATCTCTTCCAAGTTCCCTTTACAGACAGTACCAAAGGGAGGGATAAGGGGCAGGGATGGGTTCCTTCTCTGCATCACCTTCTAAGTCTTTAACCTTTCTAGGATAACTACCGTGCCAAATTTTTGTGCGTAGGGTAAATGTGGAGGATGCATTTAGGTTCACCAAATCCATGAAGAGAAATCTGACTGAATGAATGATGTAACTAACTACCAAAGCAATTAGGTTGTTAGTTATTAAAGCCGTTTTTTTAAACGAGAAATTGAACTTTTTATTGAGGAAAACGAAAAAAGACAGAATACACAACGACATACAAAAACCAGTCCAAGGCAACCCACCTGTAGAAAGGGGCACCATCCAAAAGGATAATAACTAGTTGATAATTACCACAACAACAACAAAAAAACAAAACAAAACAAGAATTCGACCCCACGAGAAAGTATTAAATCTTAAATCTTCCAAAAATACTCCCTAGATCTCTCCACCCCTAAAGATTCTAGTACTTCCCTCCATCCAAATCTCCCACAGGATAGCAAAGAAACAAGTCTACTGCAGAAATCTTCCCTTATCCCAAAGAGAGAACAACAGAACCTCCTCTATCAAAGCCCAAAAACCCTGTTATGAACCCACAACACTCCAAATAGATCAAAGAACCAGCCCCAGATATATCCTAAGCAAACGGACACAATGCCACAAGATGTGGTTAAGATTCTCCCAAGCGCAAACTGACAATGCCACAAGATGTGGTTAAGATCCTCCCAAGCCCTCTGCAAAGCACACACCAGTGACCCCAAAAAGAAAGGAGCACCTTGAATAATCCAAGGGGTTGACTTACTATGTAATACCTGCCACACGAAAAATTTTATCTTATTTGAAATATTAACCTTCCAAAGCAAGGCGAATAGCGAGGCAGATGGGGGAGGACCACACCGGAGAATCCTTCCTTCCCAGACAAAAAGGGATATCTCTAAGCATAAACCACCTCCGCAGACTCCCTGTCCGTCAATGGGCCTCAATTGCCCAAGGAAATAGAAGATTCACTCCCCCTTGACACCATAACAGAAGCCACTAGATGCAGCCTCATGTTGGAAAGGTGGTAAATAAAATACGAAGGGGCTTATCACCCATCCAGTTAGCTATTAAAGTTGTTAGTTTTGTTAGTTTTATTAGCCGTTAGTTTTTGTTTGTTTTATTAGTAGTTAGTTTTGTTAGTTTTGTTCAATTAGCTAGTTATCATAAAAACTAGCTGTTAGTTTTTGTTAGTTTTATTTTCTTATCTAAAAAAAAAAGTTTTTGTTAGTTTTATCAGCAGTTAATTATTATGAAAACTAGCCGTTAGATTCTGTTGGAGGAACTAGCCATTGGCTAGCTGGATATATATATGTATTAAACAGAATCTGGAAGTTAATTGACTTTACCTCCTTTGGTTTACACCAATGAAGTTACCAGAGGGATCGAAAGTCCAGCATAAAGCATCAGGACAATCAGAGAGATAAACCGTGGGAAGGAAGCCCAGGAAAGATACCATTCCAGAACCACGATATCATTTATTTTGGAGAAAAAAAAAATCAAAAACAGAAATAACACAAAACAAATATTAGTTCATTCGGAGCTCCTCGAGAAGTTGAAAGAAATAAAGAAACAATATGGGAGCAGTAAAATTTGTATTCTTCCCTCCATAGTTCAGTGAAGTCTAGATACTTAGATAGTTCATCCAATAGACTCCCAATGGACCCCCTCTGGCTAGCTACAAAGGCATTCAGTCTGAGGTTCTTAGAATGAGGTTTATGAACTACAGGAGCAGAAAAAATTTGCCTCAAATTTTGATGGGAAGGGGAGAAATAGAAACTTAAAATTCTCGAATGGGGATCAGGATCTATTTAACTCACAATGTTTTGTTCGTTGTCGAAAAAGTTAAAAGGAAAGAAGATGACTTTTCAAACCTAGTCATTACTCATCTCAATCCAAGATTTTTCCACCAGTTTCAGTGTGATAACAACCCCAACCCCATCTGGATCCAAAAAAATACAAACGAGGGGCGATCTTCGCCAAGGATTATGAAGATTTATCCAAATGGACTAAAGTAATACATCGATTGTGCAAATCGACCTGCAGTCAATGGACGGAAGGAGTTCATCAACCTTATCAGAGAATTATTTGATAATTTGTACGTGGAAAAATCCTATCAAGGGAGGTTAGCAAGAAGATCACAGAAATCATTAAGAACAATGCCTTGTGTGGATGACTAGTCGTGTATTCCTACCTTCAAATGTTGAGGCAAAAAATGGGTAGCTGAAATCGACTGGAGGAAAGTTATTTTGGATTTGTGCTTAAAACAGTGCTTTCCATGACACGGGGAGAAATTATGGATGTGATTCATAGATCGATTGAAAAACCTTCTTTTAAACCCCTTATGTCAAGATAAAGCCCTTATCGAGTGTCCATACAACAATTAGGCACAGCTGCTGTATATGAACAAAAGTTGGCCCGTAATTGGTGATTACCCATTGGAGTTTGAAGTTTGGGAAGAACACTTGCACCCAAAGTATAAATGAGGAACCTCATGGAGCATTAAGTGAATGTTTCAAATGGACATTAAATTTTCTAAACTGTCTGGAAGCAGAAAATATTTCAACGGCTCATCCCTTCTACAATTGCCATATACTATTCACTGACAGACAGTATCCTGTGTTTACGCTAATGTTTAGGGCTTGACTAACAGATTCTAGCACCAAAGGCAGTCTAATACATCAACAAACAGGGTAGATATAATGCTAAAATGTGGATCATAGAACTAAACCTGCATCATGCGCATGTCAAATCGACCAACAAAGACAGTCACTGAAACAAGCAGGTCAAAAACAGTCTTGAATAAATCAGCAGAAGTTCTGCAAAAACCATCAAAAGAATACTTCAAAGATTTATAAACATGTACACCCACATTAAAGGAAGAAAAGAAGACCAAGAATCTTAGTAAACAAAATACCCTGAATACCAAGGAACCATATCGAGGAAATCAGGCTTCATTTGCTTTTTCTTCATCTTTTCATATTCTTTAGCAGACAAAGGATGAGAAAGAGCCCACCTGTTAGTCGTACAATTGATTAAGCAACCAAAAAATAAAATTAAACTCCACACACAACTCCAAATTCCACATATAAATTGTGCCAGCTCATTATATGGTAGAAATTAGGTGAGAATTATTATAAACCATGAAATTAACTCCAGCCCCAGGTGAAAATTAATCCTTTTAGATTCATGCTTTAAAAAGGTAAAGTGATACCCTATATTCACACATCAGATTGGGATAAAAAGAAAGGATTGAGTAAGAACCAGCAAAAATGGATAATGGATAAAAAATAAGAGGATAAAAGTTAGCTGACTAAGACAGACAAAAAGGAACTCTGACCTAAGATAATTTGGTTCCAATATTCTTAAGTCCAACCTCCAGTTGAAGTAATCTTGGTTTCTTGGTTTGGTAAGTTTAATCATATTCAACTTACAACTCTAAGTAGAGTGACACTTAAAGACCCCAGGCTAAAGAAGAAATGAGAGTGGAGAGGCATTGGACATGCAACAAAAAAATGTTTGACCATCCAGTAATGTATCTACCAGACTAAAATCAAAATTCAAATAAAGAACCCAATATCAGAATAATTACGAGCTTAACCTAATCAAGTTATCTTCAGCTCCTGCTAAAGTGAAGAAAATGATAGTTACTATCCTTTAAAAGGACTTGTCAAGTGGCAACCACCAACTACTTACCCTGTTGACCTTTCAACCACATAGTTCGCAATGTAAAGGCCAATGAATGTAGCCCAGAGTGAGTATATGGGTGAAATCCCATCAGATGAACCATCACATGAGCCATTGCAAGCTAACTAAAGCAATGAAAGAAGATATCATGAGAGACAAATGTGAAGAATTAACACAAACACATACAGTAAACTCACATATTAAACAGAGATGAACTCTATATTAAACAGAGATGAATTCTATATGCACCTCGCCATAAATTACCCACTTTGATAAAAGTGGGTAATCACTTGCAGACCCAACAGGTGCGAACCAAGACGAGCACACCTGATCCTTCAATTCATTTACACGAAGAAATTTTGCAAGCCATGTGCTTCGCTCTTCTTTCTTCCAGAAAGGAAACCAAGGATAGTTTTTCCGTTGAACTGTTCTGTCTTTCAAAACAGCATTATTGCCACAGTGACTGTAAAACACACAGCAGGCTATACTTATGACCTACACCATGAATGAGAGCAGGAAATGATATAGCAACATAGGAAGAGAAAATAAAAATAAAACATATCATAATTCATATAATACTAAACCACAGAAGCCATCCACAGAACTTACAGCACAATTCTGAAAAATTGCCAATAGCTCAGGCCTCTTTCCAGCAACACGTGAGACCAGACCAATGTACCAAAGGCCAATAAAGAGAATGTGAAATACTATGAGAAACAGAATGGAAGAGATATATATTGTTATGAACATTGAAAGATTCATCCTTATATCCACTCCCATTGATTGAAAACTTGGAAGATGATACACTGCTGCCACTAAAATCCAGGCTATGTACCTGAAAGCATCAATTACTCAAATGTCCAAGAGCACTTATAAATTAACTATATTAAATGTCACTATAAACCAAAAGCAGTAGAATTTAGGGGCGGAAACTCACCACCGACTGAAATTTGAATAGCTGGGTTTAATGGTTTTCCCAATAAATGGCGATGAAAAGAAATAAAAGAAACCAAGCAAACATGAATATATAGACCACCATTTGATATTCTGATCCAATTTGTCAATGAGAGTGTGCATGTTGTCGGAAGATATGAAAAATAAGCAACCAACCACCACCGCAATAATAGCATGACGTGAATGCTCATGAGGATACGGATACGTGTGAGTGAAGATGGTCCGAACCCTCCTCATTTTGAGGGTATCTAATAAACCGGCAGAAATGTTGTCAGAGCCCATATAGTCCTGCATACACAAAGATGTTACTTCTTTCAAATTCAAATAAAAGAAAAGAATAAACAAATCCTATATACATATCTAGGTCATCCACCAATCCTGAAACCTATAGGTGAAGAACAATTGACCAAGTTCAAGATTCCACAAACAATAACCTTGGTTCATCTTACAGCATTAACTTCATTTCGAATACTTAACTTGCACGGAGTTATATCACAAACCTTTTCTTTATCCTATAATCAACCGTTTTAATTAAACAGGGACGACCTTCACTTCCCGACGTTATTCACGACGAAATCACAAAACCCTAGTTTCTTCAACCACACTTATCTAAATAACATTAGTCTCTAAACACTAAAAGATTTTCAGCAAAACACAACCGCTACAAGTGAAAAAGAAAAATAATAATAATAATAAAAACTAGCCGGAACGTAAGATATCGAAAAGAACCAGAAAATTCAATGAATGGAGACGGATGCGCGCCAAAGGAAAACCGAAAATCAAAGAGCATGCAAAATTGGCTTCCACACGAAGTCGTACATCAAGAATCAAACAGGAAAACGAAATTCAAAGACAGAGAAAATGAAAGCACGTACCGGAAAGAAAGAGAGTGCAAAAGAGAGAGAAAAGAGAATGGTCTAGTGGTGGAGGAAGCAATATATAATAGAAGAAGAAGAAGAAGAAGAAGAAGAAGGCATCTCAAACGGTCTCTGCATCTGAGAATGTCTGCAAAGAACATATGAATGGCATATTCTTTTGGAACCAACACGAGCCCGTCACAGAGAGACTACACGACACGGGGACTCGCACGTAAAAGATGTGTGAGTGCGAGTGGGAATTCATTGACTCGCAGATTTGCGTGCCTTTCACGGTTCTTTCTTTCGTTCTTTCTTTTCTTCCCAGCGCTTTTGGTTTTATTTCTTTGCCTCGTTTTTTCTCTTTTTCTTTTTTTAGTTCTCCTCGTTTTGCTTGTCTCTTTTTCTTCTTTTCGGGCGATCCACATTTAATGGTCGTTGGCGCTTTGGGGATGATAATGAACAGATAGAGAGCCCTGTGGATAGATACGGCGCCGTCTCGGTGTACATTTCGCAATTGTTTTCGTGTTGGACGGAAAAGTGAGGTTTTTCTGCACGAATAAAATGAGTTTTTCATTGTTTCCTTTTATGAATCGTATTTGTATTTAAATGCTCCCTGCAATTTTT
This sequence comes from Momordica charantia, assembly GCF_013281855.1. Classification (NCBI taxonomy): domain Eukaryota; kingdom Viridiplantae; phylum Streptophyta; class Magnoliopsida; order Cucurbitales; family Cucurbitaceae; genus Momordica; species Momordica charantia. The sequence continues at coordinate 5,092,671 of NW_028275166.1, forward strand.
ACTCGTTGAGTTATATTTAAACCGATAAAAATGAGCATATTATTATATAAATTTGTCCCAAAATTTGATCATAAACTTGGTCTTTTGAGGTTAAAATCCTTTCCCATCTCATTTAATTCAAAAATGAATAAATTTATAGTAAAGTTTAGTATATTCTTAAATTTTGTTTTAATAAGTCACTGTTTTTTTTGTGTTCATCAACATGAATACTACTTAACGATTAAGACATAATTTATTTACTTTACTAGCAAGATGCTACTAACAATTATGGGTTTGGTCCACGAACTTTTTCATTGGACCGTAAGCGAGCCATAGCTCATTGGGCTTCTAATATCCAATGGGCTCTTTCCAATAATTCAATTGGTCTTAAAAGATGGTCAAATTATGCAATTGGGCTTTCAAATTCCAACCGTCTCAATTTACCTTAAATTAATCAATAATGTCTATTATTAATAGCTAAATTAAACAATTTAGTTATGAATAAATCATTAACACTATTTAATTTTCTCCCAACTGAGTATGCGTTGGAGAGGATCAAAAGTTAGCGAACGAGCAAGAGGGCCTTATAAACCTACAGCTCTGAGCTCTAATAATCGAAAATTGATTAATTCAACTATTTAGTTAACCAATTTTACCATTAACTCAAGCCTAGAGTGACTATATACTGTAAACTAATGGGTGTACAGTGTAGATGAGTTATGTCCACAAATATAACCATATCCACTGAGCTATGTGAAATTATTATTTTCTCTTTGTCTCATGTCTTTCTCCTTGAGTCCTACCTAGTTCTCGAATAGTCTTCTCTTATCTCATTATGGGAAAAATGCTTCTTAGAGTAATAAGAAGATGGGTACCATGATATCTGAGTCCAAACTAGTACTTTGCAGGAATCGCTCGTATGCACACTCAATAAGGAGAAGTGCACGTTTTGCAATTTCTCACTATTAGTAGGCTGTGAATTTCATATTGTGTAGGCATGTTCATAGCTCCCCACTTGAATATGTTCTCAACATAAAAGGCTTAATACGTCACTTTCACCTATGTGAATCAAATAACACATATGCATATAAATGAGTTCATAACACGCTCAATAATAAGATTAAATGGGCATATGACCATCCTAATGATGTGCTTGCATTTTCAACAGAATTACGAGAACTGCAAGACACATTGCAATCCAGTCTTATGTAATCCAATTGCATATGATATCTCCATTTACATGTCACCACATGAACAATCTAAATATGATCATTTGTAATAGTTACCAAGTGGATTATATCAATAGTGTCCCAAGCATAAGGTTCTCAATCTTATTCATATATTGTTGACTATTTAAGTTCATACTCTTAAACTTGATTCTCTCGTATAATCATCACATACCATGTTTAAAAACACATTGGTAGTTTAGGAGCACTTTATCAGTGCTAGATACTAGGACATGTCGGTAAGGACAAAAATTCTAGTAGTGACAATATGTACATTAATTTTATTTTATGTCACGGGCTTAGAGCATTCATTCCAACACATTATGGAGAATATGTCAAACACATAATCATGTTGAGCTTCAGAAAAAACATTGCATATTGTTTTAGCCATTGTTGTAGACTAATCCATGTGAATTGTCTTTTCTTGCTTTGCAGATATTGTTCCAACGAAAAAAATTTCAAAACAACCATTTGAAAAATATCATAAATAGAGTTGTCTCAAATACTACTTATTGTTTATGGTAATTCACCCTAATGAATGGTGTAAATGGTCGTCAAAGTCTATTTGTATGTAGCGTTGAAGTAAATAACTTCTCCAAAAAGCTCACAATTACGATAGATTGTGCATCAATTAAAAAAATTTTTAGTGATCGTATTAATTCAATTGCAGTGCATTAAAAAAAATAAATCAATAAAAACTCACATTTGTCTTTTTAAAAATATTATTGTGCTCCAACTCCCCCTTTTCATTTATTGATTTTTGCTATTTGTGTATATAATTAATGTAATATTTATTCAAGAATTTCAAATGTTATCTATCATCAACCTTTCCTAACTCATTGTTCTTATAGTTTCTTTTATTGAAATTCCTAATATATCTACGTCACAAACTAGAGCCTTCTGAATATTGGGAATGCTTTTGTTGACTTTTAAAATGTACTTCATTGGTGTTCTAACAAACACATATGATTATGATTTCTATTAAAAAGTGTTAACCATTATTTCCAGACAAGCATGATATTTGATCTTCACATCCTCTTTCTCTTTCGTATGAAGCAGTTTCTCTTTATTTGTCAATTTGACGAAACCGTTCTTTTGAGAAAAAAAATCCATCAAATTTCTCAAATATTTTTTTATTTGTTCGATTATTTTTCCTCACATTAAAACCAACACATTTTCTCCATACTTGACGTAAAACTCATATGCATCCTCAACATAACTAAACTCTATTGCAATAATCGTGACTCTACAATTTTAAGTTATGCATCATCAAGATAACTAAACTCTATTCCAATAATCATGACTCTACAATTTTAAGTTGAGTATGGATACTAGACTCTATATTTAAATTCGTATAATTTGTATAATTTTATGGACAAAAGTGAGTTTTAATTTTGTATCCAGGTTCATGAAACAATGCTCAAAACTTATGAACATACTTAAAAAAAAGGTTTTTTTTTTCTTCATTCTTGTGCCTATAGTTTTTTATTTTGAATTTGTTTAAATATATATATTATTTTAAATAAATATTTTTTTATTAATTTAAATAAATAATTAGTCGTGATTTTTTAAATTTAATTAATTATTTCATTTTTTGTTGTTATTATTTTTCCATTACCTGGAAAACACTTTGAGTGTATTTTAATACTTTTCAAATTAAATTTCAGTTTCCTTTGAGGAAAAAAAGAAAAAAAAAAGTAAATTTTCAATTTGCAAACTTTAAATTCAACCCAACCCGATCTGGTCCACTGGGCTTGATGAAGAAAAAGGAAAAGAGTCGCATGCATAAGATTGTTCTTTCCTTTTTCGTTATTATTCCATCGAGAGAGGAGCCGTGAGGATTCTCAATCATATCTGTTTGCTCAAGTATTAAGCTGAGTTTCAATTTCAAAAATAATAAACAATATAATCAAAATTAAAATTTTAACCCAAACTGGAAAGTATATTAATTACTGATTAGTGTGTTAAAAAAAATCTAATACGGTTTGAGTTGGAATGAAAACTAATTTGAGTTAGATTAAGTTTCTTTTTTTTTTTCTGATTAGTTGGGTTGGTTCGATTCTTAGGTCCACCTTGTGAATCAACCTAGCTATTCCAACACCTACAATAATATAGAATTATAATTTTTATAACTTTATTATTAAATTTAAATTTCACTTGCTCATTTACATTTCTAATCCAAAATAATTTTAAACTCAAATCCAAATTGTGAGTTATTTTATTTTTTAAAATACTTGGTTAAAGACATATTTGAAAGTTTGCCCAACACATATGAGGTGTGAGTTTTGATTTTTTTAATTGAAATTTGATGGAAATCAAACCTATCCAACTCAAATTCTATCGCATTCCATCACAAAATCAGTTGGCAATGAGAATAATAGTCACTTATATTAAAAAATCTTGTTGGGTGAGTCAATTATATTAATATTTATGGGTTTCATCTCAAAACTAATTGATAATAAGAGGGGTAATCCGGAGGCGGATGCACAAATTTTGTTGAAGGGGGGCTTGATACTAATTTATAAATAAGTAATATGATTTTGAGGTAACAGAGTTTGTCGATAAATTTTTCTAAATTAATTATATAAAATATCTATCAAAACTATTATTACTTTTATTCCTAACCCATTAATAGTATCTCTATTTAGCTTTCAAATAAAAAAGCAACATGTTCGGTTCCAAACCCTGCACTTGAGGGGGCTAAGCGCCGCATCAACCACTGGGATATTAATACATTCAATGAAAAAATGCAGACTTTTATATACTAATAGTATAAATCTAAAAGTTCGGTCATCTCATTTATATTATAAATCTTTGTTGGATCTGTTATCTATTCTTAACAAGTTACATCCAATAAGAAAAATTTGAGAAAAGAACCACACAATCCATGAGCAGTCTTAATATTAACTTTTATCATAAACTTATATATAGTTTGATCAAATTGCATCTTAAATTTAGACAAATGATCAAATTGCATCTTAAATCTAGACAAATCATCGTTACAAAATTTGTTTGTTATTCCAATGTTTTATTCACCGATACAAGAAAAAAACGTCGAGAGAAATCACTCCTCCCGACGCATTACTTAAAGTGTCGGGAGAACTTAAAAAAGTTCAATTTCTTCTCCAAACGTTTTTGCTTCTGTCGAGAGAAGTCAAGTATACAAAACACGCACTTGAACTTCTCCCGAAGCGTTTCTTTCTCAGATTCTGGAAATATCTACGGAGAAAACTTATCCTGACATTTTTAGTGACGTCGAAAAAGGTCCCACAAAGAACTCCAGCACCTTCTCCAGCATTCTTCTTCCTCTACTCTTCTCTCTCAACGGCGGCGGCCTGATGTATTCTTCACCTTCTTCGGCGATTCTTGCGGCGGCAGCTGGTGTGTTCTTCACCGTCCTCTCCGGTGATTCTTGCAGCGGCAGAACGCCATTTTTCCCCTACGGTAACTTTTTTCCACTTCCTTTCATATCACTATTTATTTTCCTAATATGAAAATTTTATTCACGTATGAAATTTATAATGCATGATTTTTTTTATTATTATTATAGGAAATCGGCATATAGATCCCTTCAAAGTGATAGATTTAGACTTTCAATTTTTATAGATTTAGACTTTCAACTAAGAATTCATAAATTTGGGTTTATGAAAATTGTAAGTTAGCATCTCCAACTTATGGGATCAATAGCTATGACTTTCAATTTGTGGCTGAGATTGCTTGTGGCGTGAAGTGTACTGATGTGTGGTTTATTACTTGTGTTGAGTTCAAATTATTTCACTCACTGTAACCTTTGGGTTAATAATTGAGTGAATTTTGTTAAATAATGTAAGAGAGAACGTTTCCTTCTTTTATGTTTCTTGTAATATTGAGGTAATTGATATCGGTAAGAAAAAGAAAAAAAAAATCCATGAACCTTGATTTTCCTTCCCTTATGTTCTTGTAATAATGTTTGAAATCGTTATTAATTACAAATAAATAAAACTAATGTCTTACATTTTGGTTGTGTTTTGAGATTCAACACTTGAGTTGAGGTAATATATTTTATTCCGTGGAAACTAATATAGGTTTAATATGAGTTGTTAATTGCTAAAGTGAAATTAGCTCAGCAATTATTGACACATATCTTCAACTAAAAGATTGTGAATTAATCAACTGATTATATTAATTAGTTTGGTGTTCGTTGAAGTGACTTCAGCGACTAAGTTAGGTGAGTAGTGACAAAGAGAGAATATAAGAAAAAATAGAGCTTTGGTGTATTCATGTATTATGAGGTATAAGAAATAATTTAACTTTTTGTCGAATTCCTACCCGATTAAACTTTCCAATTAAATTACTCGTGAGTTGGTTTTGAAAAGTATAATTAAAAAATTAATAAAGATTGGATTAAACTTAAAGATAGGTTTTTAATAGAGTATATAAAAGTAGTTTTACATTTCTTAGAATTGGCAAAATGTCATGTTTGTGAATCGGAAAAAAGCAAGATGTCCATACAAAGATTGTCTGACCAATGGGATATCTCGGAGAACTACCAAACTTATCTAGATTTGTAAGGGACACAACTCTGTACATGAATAACTAAGTAGAGAGTGTAATGTTACTAATGAAGAATATGAGATATTTGATATTTTAAATTATTTGAGAGATTTGATGGTAGAAGCAAATAATGTAGATGAAGAAGGTTTTGCATATGAGACGAAGCCCACAAACGATCATGAAAAGGATGTTTCCAATGAGTTTGAGGACTTGAATGGAGTCCTTAATGAATTGTATTTTGGGTGTACGCAACATACTTAGTTGATTGTTTGATCAAATTGATGTACACAAATAAAACGTTAGCATAGATGTTCTCTAGTGATGCTTTTTTAAAAACGTAGACAGATAACATCTCTATGCTGACTTCTTAGTTTTTTTTTGTTGGCAAGGAGTTCGTTGGCGATGTTTACCTTATGAAAACTTTATGTTGGAAAAAAATTTCTCCAACGTTTTTTATACTTTTACCGACACTTTTCAACATTGGCAAAAAAATGTTTAGTGCTGAGTATGAGTTGCAATCTTTAGGTAGCAATAGCATATATAAGTTAGCTGTTAATAATTCTACTCCCCCTCGAGATTGAAAGTTTAAATCACACTTTATGTATGTATGTATGTATATATATATATATATATATATATATATATATATATAAAATCGAGTATTACTTACTTAAAAATGGAATAAATATTATAATTCTTACCTACTAATAAGTTTTTGTTTGAAATTTTATTAAAAACAAGTATTTTCACGCGAGTTTATTGAATTATTAAACAAATATTTGGTCGATATAATTATAGGGAAAAAAAACTTTACAGCTAGTTTTTTCTTTTTTAATTGTGAAATTTTGACACAACTATTCTATAATCAATTTTGTGCATTTATCAAACATATAGTTTTTGAAAGCTTGATTTTCTTAGAATTAGTGTGTTCTTTATAGATTTATTTATTTTTTGTTAAAATAGTAGGAATGGATACACCTTACCAAATTTAGAGGTAAATTTTGATTTCTTTTTTTCCAAAAAAAAAATTGAGATTGAGGGAGGTAAAAAAGAATTTTTTGCCACTTTTATATAATTTCTTTTTACTGTGACTATTAACTTACCTTTATTCTCTTATATAGTAAATCAAAACTTTATTGTACTAGAAACAACTATGAATTCCACGTGCACCCACATGTTACGGAACAAACAATTATTTTAGGGCTTGTTTTCATTTAAAAAGAAAATTATAACTTAATTAATTTTTTACACTACAACTCAAGTTTTATTTTACAAACAACATGACACTTAAAATTATCTATAATATATATATATATATATATATAAGAAACTTTTTTTCACAAATTATCCTTCATATTTTATCAAATACGATATATATCTTTTATTATTGGGTGGGTGTGGTTGCCGGCAACTAAAATTAATTACTTTTACTTTGATTTTTTTTTAAAATGTGTTGATGCTATTAAGATTAATCAAACCTATTTAATTTATTTGTCTTTTTGAAATTCTACCCGAATTTATTTGATTTTTGTATTTAAAATGTTAGAATATGAAAAAAAAAAAATATTTAATAGTTTTTATGTTTAAAATATTAGAATATGAAAAAAAAATTATATTTAATAGTGTAATTATTGAATATTGAAAGAATCTAAAATCTCAAAGTTTTACAACCTCCTGTTTCTTTTACAAATATAAAAGATCTTTCTTCCATCTATTTCCAATATAACTTGAGGTTAATTAGTGCAATAGATGACATCCATATTTTTCAGATCAGTGTTGTTTAGCAGTCTTGAACATTGGTAAAAGATAAATATAAATACATATAATTTACTAGCGAATATCATTCATCATATTTATATATTAAAAACTTTGTTTATCATATTTTTTTTAGAGAATATTAATAATCCAATTTTTTAATAAAAATAAAATTAGTTTTTTTAACCAAATAAACTTCTTTTATCTTCATCATTCCAAATATTTACTTCTAAAATTTATAATTTATGATTCTGACTTATAGCAATTTAAATAAATTTAAAAATAAAAGTGTACACACAAATTGAAACTAATAATTTAAGTACATTCATGAAATTAACATTGAAAATAATGTTGAACTTTCTTAATATAAATTTTATAATTTATTCTTAAAAATTAATTTTAAAATCTTTAATTTTATCTCTAATTATAATTAATAATTGAGCCTAATGTTTAAAGAAATAAAAATGTAAAAACATATTGAAATTAATAATTAGATGCATGGATAAATTTGTCACTGTGAAATAAATCTATATATTTTTTATTACAAGACATTGACTTTTAAAATTTATGATTTTTCACTATTAATAAAGTTACATATTTTAAAAATTTACGACTTTATCTCTAATTATAATTAATAATAGATTTTGAAACATTGTAATATTCTAATAGTTAAACAATGTTTAAAAAAATAAAAATATAAAAAATATATTGAAAGTGATAATTGGATGTATTGTAAAATTGTTATTACAAAATAAACATATCAATGTTCTTCATTCAAAATATTAACTTATACCATTTGTGATTTTTCATTTTATTTTCACTTTTATTAATAATTAAACAAATTTTAAATCAAAGTTCAAATACACAATGAAACCAATAATTTAAAATTAATTGAATGTTAGAAGTCTAAATATAAAATTGTTGTCAATTTATTTCTAAAATTAATTCTAAAATTTATGATTTTATCTTTAACTAGATTATAACATTATTATTATTTAAAAAATATATATTATAACATTATTGAACTATTAAAATACTGTAATTTTTTAAAAATATATTAAAACTAATTATTTCGTAAAGTAAAATGATAAAATGTGAAAACAATGAATATAAAATTTTTGTCAATTTATTACTAAAATTAATTCTTTATCTTTAACTATAATATATATAGGAAAATTTTGTCAAATTTTAAAATCCTTTACGTTAAAATTATATTTAAAAAATAATTTTAAATTTTATGACATTATCTTTAATTATAATTATTAAGAATAAAAAATAAAAAATTTTAGAATTTTAATAGTTTGGTAGCTTCCTCATGACTAGATCTAAGAACTATCCATCCCTTTCTAAATAAAAGAATAAAAAAAAAATTCTCTGGTCTATTTTTCTATTCACAAAACTTTGCTCCTAATTTTATTTTTTCTTTCTCCTTTCCATTTCCTTTGAGCGTATCACAGTAAGAAATTTTTTTTTTAAATTATAAAGTAGTGTTGTCTAACAATTGTATAATATTATATTTTAATTAATAATTATTAGTTTGATCTTCGAATATGCTTCAAGAAAATAGTCTCAAACATAAATAATATTCATTTAGAATAAATAAATTAAGTTACAACGTGCAAAGTACGATAACTAGTACATAAAAATATTAAAAAACTCAATCATGAAATATACAGATTTAAATTCATAAATTTTCGACTCAGCGAAAGTAATTTATGTTTTTGTTGAACTATTGACCATGCATTATTTGTGATAATATTATGCGAATAAATTTAGTTCTTATCAACTATTTTCAAAAAATAATTTAATCGACTAAGACACTTGGTAAACTTTTTAGTCATCGAAATTTGGAATCAATCGTTGGACACATTTGTAACAACATTTTAAGGGAGAGAATCTCAATTATAATCTTAAAAATAGTATAAAAAACTGATTAAATATTTGAAGCAATGTAAATTACTTATAGAGCAACTTGAAATTTTTTTTTAACAGTGACATTAATCTTTACCTCTTATTCCCGTTAGACTTGAAAAAATAAATTGTACACGTATACTAGAAAAATAATAATTAATGTCACTGTTACTGACATTAAGTATTCTTTCCGATACCCGTTTTCGGATATGTGTACAATTTTAACATTTGTTAAATTGGTGCTAAATTTATAACTTAAAACTTGAAAAAATAAATATTCAAATATATTTTTTTTAATTATTTATTTTGAAGACTTTAGATGTCGTTTTGTTTCATAATCTTTAGAGCTTATTCAATTTTTAGTTCATACACTTATTAGAAGATAGTAATTTTCGTGTACTTCATTATTGTGTGTAGTTGTATAACAGATAAATAGCATCACTTAAATAATGGGAGGCAAATATTAAATGACAATTATATTTCTCTAACGCCGTCATTTTGATTATTTAAAGGAAAGATGACGAGTGGATGAATAAAAAAGAAATGTCAGTTCGGGCCAAGGCCGAACTGGAAGTTTGCATAGTGGAGCGCATTTCAAAGAACCACTTCCTCTACTAAATGCGTGGTTTCCTCTTTCTGCATAGTTGAAACGAATGTCTCTATCTCTCCACGATTAATTTTTTCATCCACTCTAAATACCGTAACTAAGGTGGCTGGTACACAAAAGCTAATTAACTTCTATTTTGACAATTAATTACTTAGCATAAAAACTAACAAGATCGTCGGAATACTAACTTGTTTTTGCAAGTTTATTTGTCTTGGTGTGTTCTCGAAGATTTATTGTGATATTTTTCAGTACGAACACCATGTATTCTTAATATTTTACCTTACTCATTTGATTGCTTATTTAGAATATTGTACATTTTTTTATTGACAGAAAATACAATTTCAACAAACAATGACAACAATAATGTAGTTTGTTAAAAAAAGCAACAATATATTTTAATTAAAAAAGTTAATACTTAATATCATTGCAGTTTCAAAATTAGTTAAAAATAGTTTTTAAAGCTGACCATATTTGTAAAAATTACGTGAAGGAAGTAGTCATTGTAAAACCGAATTTCACTATCGGAAAAATCCGAAAAGACAGGTGTAAAGTAGGTAAGTCCATTAAGTGACATTTGTGAAGCTAAAAAGTTACCGAAGCGGGTAAATAAATAGGGGTGTTGATAGGGTGAAGTGGAAGATCAAAAACTCAAAGGCAGTTGGCGGCGGATGAAGAGGGGAGTGAACTTAACGACAGCTATATAAACTATTAATAAAATCAACGGTTGGGATGGATTTAGACGGTTTGATCTAAGGGTTTGAGCAGCCACCGCGTCTACAAATCCAGCCATGAATCGGTCGTTTCGTGATTTGCATTTGTTTTCGGCTGTTCCACCCTAATTGAGCCTCCCCTCCCCTCTCTCTCTCGTTTATCTCCTTCTTCTCCTTCTTCTGCGGTTATCAACGTCATATCTCACCATGGATTCCATCCCTCACTATCTCTGAAACTCAGATTCGAAAGCCTTTTTCGTGTTCTCACGCTGTTGTTCCCTTTTCCGAATTTGAATCTGTAATTTGTTTCCCTTTTTTTCCTTCCAATTTTGAGCGGTAGAGAGAAGATGCCATCCAACGGCCCTGATTCGCAGCCACAGCAGCAGCCGGCGCATCAGACAGAGCAGAATCAGCAACAAAACAAACAGCCGCAGCCGCAGCCGCAACCGCAGCGGTGGATGGCGATGCAGTATCCGGCAGCGGCGATGATAATGCAGCATCCGATGATGCCGCCGCAGCATTACGTGCCCCCGCCTTCGCCGCACTATATGCCATACCGTCAATACCCGCCGCCGCATCAGCTTAACGGCCAGCAGCATCAGCCGCCCCACCAGGGATCCACCAGCGAAAACAAGACTATTTGGGTCGGTGATTTGCACCATTGGATGGACGAGAATTACCTCCACAGCTGCTTCGCTTCCACCGGCGAGGTTTTGAATTTACTATTTCGATTTCTGTTTTTATGTTAGATTATTAATGTACACTGATACGTATGTAGCTATATTATTATTGTCTACATGTTTTGGATTTGTTTGGCTAATTGTGCTAACTGTCACTAGAGTCATTTAGCTTTCTCAAAATAGATTTTTGATATATTTTTTTTTCTGATGAAACAATTTAGGGCTGTTCACCAGCTAAAACATTACGTATGGAAGTCATTGTTTTTATAGTCAATCTTAACAGGTTTACTATTTTTGTTACGTGAGATTGTTTGGAGAAATTTGTAAAACTCTTACTTGGATCTGTTGTTATTATCAGATAGGATGCTTTATTTAATTCTCGAGCATTTATCATCACTACAGGTCAAAGCTTTTTAGCCAATCACCAATGCATTCATTTGTTTTATTCTGCATTCCAAAAATGATCCTTTATTCTATATATGTTATGTTTTTGTTTCTTGTGACGTTCCAATTTCTGTGTTATATGGTGTGGAAACTTTATTAGTTTCCTGCAGTCTCATTATCTCATTTTGTTTAGGATGATTAAGTAAAGAAAAAAAGAAAAAGAAAAATCAAGTAGTGCAAACATGTAGGAGCATACGAATATGTTGGAGGCATGTAGTCCCCTTTACGTTTCCTAGACCATCAAGCATAAACACTCTAGTAATTTTATTGAAGTGAACTATGAAGCAGTCTGGTTTTGCTATTTGATACTTCATTTTGATTTTGAGATTTTATTAACAAAAATGTATTGGTGATTATGCACATTATACGTATAGCTTGTCATCATTTGTAAATGAAAGTATTTTGACATATACTTTTTCAATACAATTAAATTTGGTACCAGCCAAGTTGTTCTTGTTGTGCCTGTGTGTTTTTGCGTCTTTTATATTATGTTTATTTGTATTCCTTGTTTGTTAATTTGTTTAATTTCTTAGACTATAATCAGGGAGCCTTTAGGAGATTATGTGTTTGTTGTCTTGTGTTCTTCTTCTTGACACTGTTTATTATCTCCTCTTTAATCACATTTCTTATGTCCCCAAGATTTTGTTAACATATTTCAGTGTATGTGCCATCACCCACCTGCTACATAATTATTATATACATGCAGATTTCCTCCATTAAAGTCATTCGTAATAAGCAAACTGGTATATCAGAAGGCTACGGATTTGTAGAATTTTTCTCTCATACAACAGCGGAGAAAGTTCTGCAGAATTATTCTACAATTTTGATGCCCAATACTGAGCAAACTTTCCGGCTAAACTGGGCAACATTTAGCACTGGTGACAAGCGTTCAGAAAATGGTTCTGATCTTTCTATATTTGTAGGAGATTTAGCTGCAGATGTTACTGATAGTTTACTGCATGAAACTTTTGCTAGTAAATATCCATCTGTCAAAGCTGCAAAAGTTGTCTATGATCCAAATACTGGTTGTTCAAAAGGCTATGGCTTTGTGAGGTTTGGTGATGATAATGAGAGGTCTCAGGCCATGGCTGAAATGAATGGTATCTATTGCTCAAGCAGGCCTATGCGCATTGGTGCAGCAACGCCCAAAAAGTCTTCTGGATATCAGCAACAATATTCTTCACAAGGTACATGATATTTTATTTGTGTAATTATTTGCCTATGAACAACACGTATTGCAATATAATTATCATCATGTCCTTAAAAGGACATTTTGTGCCGGGGACATCACAATGTCACATATATGTCAAGGTTTCGTGTAATTTTATAAAGACATCAAGACTAGGTGTGTGTTTGGAATGACTTCTGAAAAAAGGGTGCTTTCTAAATAAAAACAGTTTTTCTATAAGCACTCTTGGAAGAATGATTAATATAAAGTGTTTTTAATATAGCTTCCTAAGTGATGACTAAAAGTACTTTTTAAAGATCTACTGTGTTTGGTAGTAAATAAAAGGCAGTTTTAAAAAAAGCAGATCGGTTTAAAAATACGTTTTGAAGAAATAATGTGTGAGATGATTATCCAAACGGTGACTTTAAATGATTGGCACTTCTGTCGTTTAAGCACAAAACGTGTGTTTAAACTAATTGGCATGTGAAACTCACCTTAACCTTCGGCAAATTAAGCTTCTCATGCATTAACAGTAATTTTATATTGTCTTGATATTAGGATATGCATCAAACGGTTCATTCACCCATGGACACCAATCTGATGGAGATTCTACAAATACAACAGTGAGTTTGGTTGCTTTATTTTGTCTTTGTAATAGATTTTATTTGCCTACCTAATTCTCTCTTATTCTTCCCTTTTCTCATTTGTCTTGGCTCTTGGTTGCGGGGAATGGATGTGTGTAAAGATTTTCATTGGAGGGCTCGATCCCAATGTTACTGATGAAGATCTTAGGCAGCTCTTTTCTCAGCATGGTGACATAGTATCTGTTAAGATACCAGTTGGTAAAGGTTGTGGTTTTATTCAATTTGCGAACAGGTAAACTTTACAAGTTAACAGCTTCACAGCTACAAGTCGTTTGATCGTATACGAAGAGTAGTTTTTTATTTCCTTCGTCTATTTGAATTACTCAACTATCCTTTAATTCTGCTTGTGTAGAAAGAATGCTGAAGAGGCTTTGCAGAAATTAAATGGAGCTGTGATTGGCAAGCAAACAGTGCGTCTTTCTTGGGGACGAAGTCCAGCAAATAAGCAGGTATTTCTCTTTTGTGTAGAAAATATACAACTACCTCATTTTCCAGGTTAGGAGATGGCTTCTGGATAACTGCCTTTTTTTTCCCCGCAAAACACATCTCTGCCGTCTTCTGGCGAATCTATTTACTTACTATGGCAGTTGGAAATTCTAGCATTCCTTTATCTACCCTGTTTGTCTTATTGTATTCAACTACAACTATCAAGCACCATGTAATAATGTAATAATTTTAAGGAACAACTGGAAACATTCTTGTTGAATTATGATACCAAGATTTTAATTTTTTTAGTACAGAAGAGGGGTGGAGTGATTCAGGGGCGAGGGATTCGAACTCATGAACTCTACTCATGAACTCTTGGTCAGAGATAGATGCCAATTACTAATGAGCTTAGCTCATGTATCAAGATTTTCTAAATAACCTATATAAAATATTATTACATTCATCATTTAGGAGGTAAGAAAAACCCTTCTTTTGAGATCCTCGTAGTTTAGGAGGGGAAACCCTTATGATGTAGAAGCAAACTCTCCTTTTGGCTTTCATATGACCTTGTTGATTCTTTACTACATTGAAAATACAGAGTTAGAGAAAAAAATGGAGGAAATAGAAGGAAATACTCTTATAATTTTCTAGGTGATGATTGTATTATGTCTATTTAGTTGCTTCAAAATATTGGGAATGTTGGTATACTAGTAGACTTTTATGTCTCCATACTCCGATTATCTTAACGAGTACTATTCTATTGACAGTACCGAGCTGATTACAATAATCACTGGAACGGAACCTACTATGGAGGGCAGGTGTATGGCGGATATGGATACGCCCTGCCGCTACCTTATGATCCACCAACCATGTATGCTGCCGCTGCATATGGAGCTTATCCTATGTATGGCACCCATCAACAGCAAGTGAACTGAATGTAAGGCAAGGCAGAGGAAAGGATCTTCGGTTCGAATACGAGGCAATTGTCCCGCTGGAAGCCTGGGGTGGGCAAATATTCTACGTTTTCTCTGTAGGATCACACTACTATCTATCATGGGCAAAGTTGCTTCATTTCTGAATGTTCAACTTTGTTCTCGAGGTTTTCTATAAATCCCTCCATCCGTGGAGCGGAACCGAATTTTGATGGACTTAGTTATGTAGAATATGATTTACTAACTATTCGTTTGAGACTGCGAGAACCAATAAGGAACTTAAATGTTTATTAGAATATATAATGTTATGGCTTGTAGCTTTAGTTAAGATTATTCTGCACTTACTATTCAACAGTGTAGCATGAGTTTGAAGCCTACCATAGTTGAGATTGTGGTTTGCTGTTTTGTCCTTGTCCTGTTATTTTGCTTGTTTTTGGGAGTTTTGAAATGCTTTTTTTAACCAGGTAACTCCAAAGAGAGAATCAAAAGCAATATCTCTCAAAAGGCTTTTGATGATCGTTTCTTGCAGGGTTTGGGAATTATCAAATGGTTTCCAAGTGATGGTATTTTGTGTCTACTCTATTGTTCTTGGGAAGAGGGATTTGATATTTTCCATTCTTGGAAGCAAAAATTATAGAGTGATCAAAGGTAGAGACTAGCAAAGCTTAATTTTGTTTTTAGAATTGTGATGATATTTAAAACAGGTTGGCTTTCGGTTGTTTGTTTTGCATAATGGTTTTTAAAATTATTATTTTGTGACTTGATGACTGCCAAGACTGTTATGCAATTATTTGAAAGTTTTAGATTTTTCTAAAAAAGAAAAGAAAAGAATAGAAAGGGCTATTCATAAAAAGAAATATAAAAAGTGACAATCTTTCGTAAAATAGAATTGAGTTTTTGAAACAAATGTTTTTAGATAAAGTATTTGTGTGTATGGTTGGGAGTAATTTTGGCTTCCCAAAAGTCACTTTTGATATTTTCTAAAATTTACTTGTATATCATGATAAAATATGACTAATATAGACATAATATTAGTAATATTCATTTTTTAGAAAGGGTGAAATGCTTCTTTGTTAATTTAAATATTTTTTACGATTTTTTTAATAACAAGATTTTCTAGAATATTCGTTGTTAAATTTCTTGTTTTTTCATGAAAAGACAAACATTTCCAACATCAACATTTAAAATCTTGGTTACGATATTTTATAATTATTGATGCGTAAATTTGGTTTGATCCGTTACAAAATATCACACCAAAGAGATTTGACTTTTACTTGCAAAGCAAAGGGGTTTTTACGTGGGCTAAATGTTAGGAGAAAGGGTCATTGGCCCGTCTTCACTAAATGGACCTATGCTACGTTGGTTCGTTGGGTTTATAGATCTGAGCTTCCGTTCTTTTTCTATAAATGGTCATGTCCTAGATCTTTATATCTTGTGATCTCCTAGACTTGGTCATACTTTGGATCTGATCATGCGTTGGACTTGGTTATACGTAGGATCTGATCCTACCTTGGACTTGGTTATGCTTTGGATTGGATCTCATACCTTACACTTGGTTATGCTCTGGATTTGGTCATACCTTAGACCTGGTTGGACCTTGGCCTGGTGAACTTGTAGCTTCCATGTCGGGTATAACTTAACAACAATGATATGCAAGTGATTTAAAAAAAATATATCAAAAATGATTTTTGATACTCTCAAACATGCCTTGAGTGAGTATAAGTTAAAAAGTACTTTTAGTCTTCACTGGTTGTAAAATAATTTTCTTTTTAATTAGTATGGTGATTTGAGTGAGATGTACCCTCAGCTGCTGTGTGTTTCTATTTAATTGTTAGTTTCAAAAACTTTCAAGCCCTCTTCGTTATAAATATCCACATTTTGTATCAGGCTATGGAAAGTTGTTTGTTTTTGTTTGGCAGTGCTACAGAAAAACCATGGATGAGCTTGTTAGTTACTGGGGATAATGTGATCCCAATTCTTATAGCTTTTCAAATTTAGTGGTCAACAAAGTCTCACGATACAAGATGGGTGTGGAAATTTTTACAAAGGGGCAAAATTTTGCTTTCTAACTGTGGATTAAAGCCTATTTGCCATTTATGTCTAATAAGGTAAATTAAAGTTATTCATGATAAATCAATTTAAACATAGTTCAGCTTATTAAAGTTCGATCCAATAATGTTGAGTTCAAATCCCTACTCCCATATTTTACTAAGAATAAAAAATTATTTGTAAAGGTGACAATTACGTTATGTGATGTGACAAATAAAAGATTGATCCAGGAGTTTGATAAAATATAGTTTTAACCCATTATTTTTTTTCCACAATTTGAAGTTTCTCTGTATACATGTTTGTTTGAATTTCTACCACAGTTGTTTATTTTAGATATTTGTAAGTTCCCATCCATCATGATATTAAATTTCTATTGACATAATATTTTCATATATCAATGGAGTTGAGAACGACAAATTGTCATTTTCTTAGTATTGAAAAAAAAATCAACAAAATATCACTAATATAAATATAATATTTATTTTAAAAAAGTAATATCAATGTAATATTAATATTAATAATTATTAACTTATTTAAAAAGTACGAAGTATTTATTTGTTGATTCAAATATTTGTCATGATTTTTTAAATTTCTTAAAAAATATCTATCTACATATATATTTTTATCGATATTTTCATTAACATGTTTAGAAAAATGATATCGAATATAAACCTTGCCATGAATTCTAGAAATGACATATATAGTTAAAAAGATAAAAACAATAAGGGAAACTTATAAAAAGTTAAAAAAAAAAGAAATTAAAATTAAAGGATAACAACTAAAAATTTAACTTAACCATATTATTTATATTTATTTAATTTTCAAAATTTTAGTAATTTATATTTAAAGAAATTCCTCAAAAAAAAAAAAATAGAGAGAGGGCTTAGATCCTATGTGGACGCTTACAAAAGTGTGGCTCTGATTAAACCATCAACCGTTAATCATCACGCAACTGGCCGCCGGGCCCGGTCCGCAGATTCTGAGCTGGCATGTGTTTCAATTACAGGACGCACCACATCCTATAGTTTGGCCGGGTGATTAGGACGCAAATCAGAAAGTAACCGACAATCTCCATATTTTAATTTCTTACAACAACAATAATAATTATAATCGGGAGCTTAAGAAGAAAAAAAAAAAGAAATAATCCCCGCCGTCCACTCTTTGTCCAAATTATTTAAAAGGAATAATAATTTAATTAAATTGGGCGGGCTCCTCCGCAGCCCATTACGATAAAGTTAATGCTGATCCCCAATTGGAAAGGGACACGTGGCTCATGATCTTTTTACCTTTTAAACTGGGAAGAATATTTTGGATTAATTAATTGCATAAGCTTTCTCCTTCGGGGGGTCATGAGTTTTGTTATGTTAACATCTGGCCTTCCATCTCTGTTTTTCATCTCCGCTCAACACGTTTCCCATGGCTCCAGTTTCTCTCTCTTCTCTCTCTTCTCTCTCTCATCCGCCTTCAGTTGTTGTTCCTTCTCCTTGTCTGCAACTTTGCCGGCGAATCTTACTTCCCCGTAGAACGCCTTCTTGTTCCTCCTCCGCTTCGATTCCGACGACGTCTTCGTCAATTTCGGCGCCTAAAGTAGTGGTTACGAGAGAGCGCGGCAAGAACGGCAAGCTCGTTAACGCTCTGGTAATTTCTAGCTCTCTCTCTTGATTTTGTAATCTTAGGATGCAATATTCTGATTTTAAATTTGCTTTTTCTGTCTCTTTTTTTTGTTTTTTGTTTTTTGTTTTGGCTCATGTGTGTTTGATTCCTTGAGCCTTTTTTGAGATTCTTCTTCGGCATTGTGTTCATCTCTTGAATACACGTGGTGGACCGATTTGTAAGTCCGCGTGTTAAATGTGGATATGATTGCTGGCTGTTCGAGTATTTTGATTTGTTGTTGCCTTCTCAAGTTCTCACCTATTGTCTAGATCTTTTTGAAATACTTCATCATATTGAGAATTGCTTTTGCTTTTACTCCGGCTGAAACATTGCTGTTCTTTTGTCTTTTCGGAGGAGAACGGAATCGAGCAATTTAGTGGACGTATCTTGACGCTGCGATAAGTTTTAACTGCAATGGTTTAAAGTATCAATATAGTTTCGGTTTTCCAAGAGTTAAAATGTATTCTATCGACAGTCGTGAGATAAGAACGTCTTTAAAATTGAATGAGCTGCGTTATGATTTAGAATAGCCTTGGTATGAGTTCAATTTCAGTTCCTAGGTATATTAGGAATCATAGAACCAGATCGTATCATTCCAGAGCTGCACGTGGTGGTAATCTATTTGTTAATTTTATTTCCGGTTCTGATATAACGGCTTCTTTGTAATAGATACACTGGAATACGAGTCTCTTGAAGCATTGATACCAAAAATATTGATATTCTCTTTATTGAATCAAGGAAATGCACAAGTTCTTTTTCTCCTTGTCCTGGATACTGTACTTTAGTGGTGAATACTGCCCGAATAGGCGAAATATTTGTATAAAATTACCTAACCTTTTGAGAGGTCAAAGATTCAAATTCCTACCCCATTGTTAATTAATGGCAAATTCTCACATTGTAGTTTAGCTAGAAAACTGATCTTTTATGCCCAGAAGAAATAATTAGGGTTCAGGATGGAGAATATCCATGATGGTTTATCTGGCACTCTTGTCCATTATCATCCAGTAATGGATAAAGTTTTAGACATAGACATATTATTACATAGCTTAGAGTTACGGATGTTACACCCTGCATATCATTGCTTCTCACCTCATTTTCCCTTTTACTTTTTATATTTTTCCCTTCATTTTAACAGCCTATGCTATAGTTGACCTCTTGTGAAGATAAAATAATGAGAAAGCATAAAGTGGCCTTGATTTTTTTGCTTGGATGTGTGCGCTACAATCGAATTTTTGATGTGTGAATCAAATGTAAACCGGACGATGTTGATATTCCTGATGTGGATCATAGGCAAAACATGGGATAAACTGTTTGGAGCTTCCCCTCATCCAACACAGGCAAGGTCCTGACTTGAATAGACTACATTCTGTACTTGGTGGTAAGTCCTTCAAGATTGGTTCTCTCCCCTTTTCCTCTTAAAAAATCTCATTGTTTTTGGTGAAATGATTCTCTCAGACACACACACGCACCCACATAATGATGCAGGGCTGTTCTGCTGGAATTTATTTGACAGTAATATTATTTAGTAATTTTCAATGTTGAACAGATAATTTTAGATGCCCCAGTTTGGGTTACAAGCTCACACTGCTGACATTTATTCGAGAGTAATATTATTATTATTATTATTATTATTATACAAGAAACCGAGTTTTCGTTTAGAGAAATGAAAAAATATACAAGGGCATACAAAAAGACAGCCCAAACAAGAGTACCCTAGAGAAAGGGGCTCCAATCCAAAAAAAAAAACACCTAATTGATAATTACAAAAAACTTTAGAAACCAACCCCACAAGGAAATATTGATTGTAATACGATCCACTTTACAGTAATATTATTTAGTAATTTTCAATGTAGCACAGATAATTGGAAGACTAATTAATGGACACAAGCCTTTACAATGTTCTTCTGTTCATTTACAGATTCTGTATTTGACTGGATTGTTATAACTTCCCCTGAAGCTGGCTTGGTGTTCCTAGAGGCATGGAAGTAAGGTTTAGAACTAATTCACTAGACTCTCACCAGTCTTGTATTTTACACGATATCAAATTTAAAATTTTGATTGTTGTTAATTTTCCTAGAACTTTGCAAGCTTTAAAGTTTCTTGAGTTTTTTTTCTTTTTTTTTTTTAAAAAAATCTGTTTTGAATATTTTTTTCATATTCCATCTACAGCAATTTTGGGAAACTGATTTTCTTTGTATAGGATGTTAGGACTTCAAGAAATTTATACCTATCATACTAGGTGATCTAGCTCTTATGAATTTATTTAGTACCCATTTCATTGAATGGTTTATCTCAAGTTATAGGTGATCATACCCATAGCAGTGCCATACTACCATCCGTGTAAAATAAATTATTACACAGTATGAGTACATTTTTGGACCATTGTTGTTTCAACCTGTATGGTACATGAGATCAAGTTGTATATTTCAAGTTAAAATGCATTTTTTGAGTCAACGGGTGTTTTGGATTGAATTTTCCTGCTGTTGAATTGTATTTTGCATTGTTGGTTATATGTAATCAAAAACTACAATGCACTATTTTAAAAAACTGATACAGCTACCAATTAAAGATTTGATAACTATAATCGGGAGTAACTTTGTAATGTATGTATTCAAGTTTGAGTAATTTGGTGTGAAGAATAATCCATTCTATTGTTTCCCTTCTTTCTTTGAATCCCCAACTAGAAGCACACAATTGGTACTTCACATTATGTTTTCCATTTGGGCTGCTTTGCATCATCCTTGAGTGATAGCTTCACATTATTTTGTTCCTTAGGGCTGCTGGAATGCCAAAAGTTAGAATAGGTGTTGTGGGAGCTGGTACGGCTAACATTTTTGAGGACGTGTTGCAATCATCAAATCAACTGCTTGATGTGGCCTTTGCACCCTCAAAAGGTAACACGCATGTATAAATCACTTCTCATGCATGATGCATGAAAATTCATTATTTGTGGATTGTATTCGTTTCATGATGTTATTAAAGTTTTTACCTATATCATTTACTTACTCTTTTAAATCAAATCGGATTATGAAAAGACCATGAAAAAACAAAGCAGTATGGAATATCAGAACTACAAAAACAACAACAAAGAACTACGTCAAATGAATTGTGTAGTATTTGTTCCGACAGTTTATATTCTCCACTCTGCTATGATGGTTGTTCAACAATCACAATTTGGTAGGTACTCGTAAATTCACAGTAGATGTTAGTCGTATTATGTGTGTAGGTATCTGGATTTAAGTTGGATTAGAATCCTTCAATAGCGATGCATGGCTGTAATACAAATCATAATTTGAATCATTTTTCTCCAATTATCTCTTTCAGCAATAGGCAAGGTCTTGGCTTCCGAGCTTCCAAAGTTAGGGGATACGAAGTGCAGAGTCTTATATCCTGCTTCTACTAAAGCAAGCAATGATATTGGTACGCAACTTACCTTTTTTATTCTAGTTTCTGCACACTGAGGGTTATTTGGCATCAGATAACGTGGCAAGTAACAGTGATGTTCTTTTTGCGTTAAAGCATGCTATCATGTTTTCTCATTCAATAACTATAAGAATTTAATTTGAACTGAAAGTATTTGTTACTTACACTGCTGGCTTGCAGCTAGCAATTTTATAAGGTTAACTGGAGTAGTTACTCTCTGTGATAAGTCCAATTTTTCCAGTACCAGTAAACCTAATTTCCACATTTGGAATGTCAAGATACTTTTAACTAGACGAATAAAGTTGTAATAGCATTCCCTCTGATCAACTACAGACATTTATGTTTTAAATTCACGTGAAATCAGAACAGTGAAGAATTATTATGTGGATAGGAGCTTTTAACTGCAAATTTGTTTTAGGTTCCAATCACAAAATATAGGGAGCTTCCATTTTGAAGAAAACTAAGGAATATGAAGTTATTTATACTAATAACTTTAATGTGGGATAACGGTGCTTGGAACTGGCTGCTGGCTTGTATCAGTAAAATCAAGATTTTTACATTTACTCTAGGAATATCTCATATTTCAGATACCGACTGATTTCTCTGTTTGTGTATACAGAGTTTACTAACGTATAAGTAGGGCTAGGACTAGGAGTAATTTGAACCTTGGTTAGAATGTGAGTTGAGTTATTACTAATAGTAAGTAGTAACAGTTGGGATGTATATAATTGAAAATTAATAAGATATTTTATATCTCTTATTCTCCCCCATTGCGCAGTATTATATTTCATTTTTTATCAACTGAACTGGCAGACCTCAGTTTTACTTACGCTTTAGTGGAGACTTGAATTTTAATGTCAAGTGATCTTTTGCAAGCATCCTGTGGCAATCTTGAACCACGTTCCCTTGTATTATCTGTTACCCACTTTTTAAAAATAATATATTGAAGTTTTAAGTACTACTTTTGTCACGTTGTTGCATCAGTGTGAGTTAAAGCAAACAATAATGCCGTTGAGAAATAACCTTGGTATCCCTTTTTGCAATCTGTACAGAGGAAGCCCTTTCGAATCGTGGATTTGAGGTCATGAGGCTTAATACATACACTACGGTAGAGTATTCATGATCCTTGGTATATCTCCTGTTATTTTTTATATGCATATTCATCTACATGATTCTGAGAAAAGTTCCAATAAACATTTCTATTCCCCTCCCCCTATAATTCAGTGAAAGAACCAAAAATAGCAAAACCCACCCACGTGAAGCAGCAATAACTGCAGATACTTGAAATGTCACATGGGACTCTTTTTTGGATCAACAAGCTAAATACTTAAAGACAAATAAGTGTAGTACAGTGGACCTTTTTTATCTCTCTCTGTTTTTTTTTTTTTTTTTTTTTGTAAGATAGTTGACTGAGCCATGGACACTAACAGTGAAGATTTAGGAGAAACTTATAAGGAGATGCTAAAGTACACAACTAAATAGAAAATTAAGATCAAACAGAACTTGCATTTAGCTTGTTGTAGGTCATAATCCCTTATTCTTGCATCAGAACTTTCAGAGGATAGAACCATCAATTAAGTTTAAGGTTTTCATTGTCTAGTAACTTGAACGAGTACTATATTGATCACTCAAACACGATTAACTTTCGTAGGCATCATAATTATTGGTGGTATCTTTCAGGCACCCGTTGATTACGTTGATCAAACAGTTCTAGAGCAGGCACGTTCATTGCCTGTCGTCACAGTGGCTTCACCTTCTGCAGTTCGGTATGACATCAGATTCTTTTTGTACGATAGGGAATTTGTAACAATTAATTAGTTCGTTTTAATTCGTCCTTGACATTACAACCCTGTTGCAACAGCGCATGGGTCAATCTTATTTCAGAGCCAAACGAGTGGGAAAAATCACTTGCCTGCATTGGAGAAACAACTGCTGCAGCTGCAGAAAGATTTGGATTGAAAAATGTTTACTACCCCAAGAATCCTGGCCTTGAAGGGTGGGTGATTACATACTTCAACTTTACATCCTTTTAGTTGACGCATTTCTCTTAATGGTTCAAAAATTCCGTACTCAACTATCTTTACCAGTAGATAAAAATCTAATGCTGAATGTACAAACATGACCAAATTGAGATTGCAGGTGGGTTGATAGTATATTGGAAGCACTAAGAACAGAAGCTCAAGTCGTTTAGGTCATTTTCCGGACTAGAAAATCATCTACACTTCTTTTCCACAATTTAAGGCAGATCCAGGCGGAGGCAACAATTGGTTGAAAAACAAAGCATCTCAACCACTCCATCTTCATGTGAGGATCATTGTCCATTTGCCTGAGTTTTTATTCAAGGTAAGCCAAAATGAAGTTTTTTCTGTAGTCCTACATAAAATTATCCCATTGTATGTCCACTTCGATATCAAATAATTAATGACCCTTGTCCTGTTCTTTTTGTTGTTAATAGAATGTAAATGCTCTTCAATGGAATAGGTTCTGCTTCATTCTCCAAAATCCCTCTTTTTCTCTCTTTTCTTTTTCCGAACTTTAGTTTGAAGTTTAGTCACTTCGATTATTGAAGTTTCCGCGAACGGTTTGCAATTCACCTTGCAAATTAATAGAAAGATTAAAGCAGTAGCTTCTCTTTTGAATATAGATAAATGGTTCAAAAGTTCAAATACTATTTTGGTTCTTGTAGGTTCATTTTAGTGTCTATACTTTCAGAACTTCTAAGGTGTGTTTGAGAGTGATTTTGCCATGGTAAAATCACTTTTGACATTACCAAAATCTTTTTCATTTCCATGGATCATGTTTGGCAAATTTAAAAATTGATTTTAGGGAAACATAAAATTACTTAAATTTGATTTTTAAGGTATCTTTTGTGTGGTGATTTTGGAAAATTAATTATTCTTAAATATCTTTTTTTAAAATCACTCCCAAATACACTCATAGTCTGTACTTTTAAAAATTGATCATTTTAGTCTCTATTTATAAAATTTTAACACAAATTTTATATATAATATAAATATTTTTAATACAAATTTATGGTTATCTCTCAAGAAATTTAGTGAGTGAACTGAAAATGAAATTGAAGGAATTAAAATAGACATTTAAAAAGTACAACAATTAAAGTACAATTATATAAATAAACTAAAGTTGAAAATACAATAATTAAAATAGTATTTAAATTTTAAATCTACCGTATCTCATATATTTACAACGGATAGTATGACTCAGCAAGTTTTCCATGAAGAGATGCAAACCTTGATGTGAAGTGTTTTGATTTTAACTTATTGTATTTTCTCATTTCAAATCAAATTTCGTATTTAAAATTGTCGCCGCAGCAGAGACTCAAAAGCAAGGAAAAAAATGACAATTTAAAAACAAAACAGTTAAAAATATGGAGATAAATTTTTTTTGAAATTAACAGTTTACGAGGACATGAACTAGTATGCAAATTTATGAGTCATTAGTACAACGAGAAGCAATATATATGCATAAAATATAAATAGATAATAATGAATTACACTCTCGATCATGATTTATAAAGGCAAATACTGGTAAGATGCACTCTGGCAAAAGAAATATTGTATACTTCTTAAAAGATTTTGAAACGACTGGCATCTATAATTTTTCGTAATTCAACTAATTGTTGTAATTCATAATTTAATGAAAACTCAATTCACATGTATCATTGTATATTCATAAATTCTGTTGAGACTGCACAAGTTGATTTGTTTTAGTAAGAGTTTGACTTGTATATTCAACGTGTTTGATCAAACCTTGATCATTTTATTTCGTAAATATCCTAAGTGAAAATATACTAAAACTCATATGGAAGGAACATATGTAAAACCCTTCCGTATGCTCATATTAACAAATTCTATATCGACTTTATTGAATTAAATCTTAATATTTTTCATATATTAATAATCTTTATATAAATTGAATGAATAAAAAAGAATTTACTAGAAAATACTAAACGGTAATAGAAATGTTTTGGTTCAATATGTGATCAATATGTAAATATTAAATTAACTCCTTATTTCTTCGTTTAAAGTTATTCCAAAAGATTCAATCAATTCTATTTCTTTTATTAAATACATCGAAATTAATATTCATTCATATGTTAATTTCTTCTTAAATTTTGAGGGTTGAGGGTTGTGTCTAATTAATCATTGAATTTTTTTTTAAAAAAAAACGTCTAATCAATACTTAAACTTTCAATTTATGTGTGTAATATATCTTAAAACTTTAACTTTAAAAAGTCGTCTAATAAAATTTTGAACAGTATTCAATAGGTCTTTAAACTTTAAAAAATATCTAATAAATAAGGACTGTATTGGACAATAAATTAAAAATTAAAAGATTTATTAGTTACAAAATTCAAAAGTTACCTATTAGACAAAAAAAAAAGATTTAAAAAGAAAGATTTAAAAAGATTTAAAGAATTGTTAAATACTTTTTAAAGTTCAAGATGACACACTCCCATTTCAGAAAACCAAACTTGTAATCTAGGGGGTAATGTTTCTATACTGTGTTTTTCTTTCTTGATTTATTAATTATACCAAAAATATGAAAGATGAATATAATTCAAAGGAAATTATTCATAACGAAGTGCTGAGACTTATATATACTACAGCTTCAAATTTTACAGATTTACATATAGTTGTTATTACACTAAATCGATAATCAATTGAAATCATATTCGAACAAATAATGCTCATAAATAAAATTAATTCTTCCTGAAAAAAGAGATCCAAATTACTCATTTTGCAACTTCCCTCTCTTCTTAATACCTCCATTTTATGTTTGCTAAGAAAAAGTTAATGTAGTTATTTTCCTGCACTGCTCTCATAAGTCTGCTTTCTCACCAAAATTCTTTAGATCGCTTGACAATTATTTTGTTTTTTGTTTTGTTATTTTAAACAAGGCTTAGATTATAATTATCATCGACGAAGAAATTCACAGGCTAAATTAAAATACCATACAATACACATCGGGTAATTAGTTTAGGAAATTTACCTTGCGTCAAGGTCAATAATGTAATCTCCATTGTAATCTGCAGACGAAACAAAAAGAAAAGTTTCCTTCAATGCAGATATATTTCACAAGCCCTTATCGGAGGCAAACCAAAATTTAGAACATATCATCTACCTTCGAACTAAGACTGCAACTATCTAAAATAAAAATACGTTTCAGAAAAAAAAAAAAAAACTATCTAAAATAAAAATCTCCGTCTGCTGATGGCTACTTGGACTTTCTGGAGAAAGCAGAAATAGAAATAAGGAGCCGTGATGCTTCAATTGATTGATGGTGGAAAATGTCCCGTTATGAAAATAAATATCTGGATTCTCGCAATCGTGTGGATTCTAATAGGGAGAAGTCGCTTATGGAAAAATAAATTGCATACGTCCGCGTTCAGGAGACTAATGGAGTGATCGAAATCATTTTGAACAAATTAAAGTTAGTAGAACAAGAATCTTAACATTAACCGATCTTTCCTTTTACGAATAGTTGAAAACTGAATTCAGAAACGGAGAACAAAAGAAATTTCAATAACAGAAAATCCAAATTTGAAAACCTGATCATGAAGTTAGTGATCAAGAAATACACAAGATCGAGAAAAAAGAATAGGACAGAAGAGATTTGACTGTAAAGAAAAGACGAAAAAGATCGATACGCATACGTACAGAGATATCCATTCCATTTGACATCTCAATTTTCAAGGAAAAAAAAACCTCGAATTATCGTCATCGTGGACAACGAGATTCAACGACTGCATCGATGATGCGGTGGAAACTAGTAAAAACGCTTTCCCCAAGAAATTGAAGCCAAACATCAAAATTAGCTCCAAAATAAAGCAAATGTAATGTAGAGACCTAAGATCGGCAGCGAGAATGCTTACAAAAATCCTAGATCAAGAATAACAAAGCGAACGAAAGGGAGAGAACCTGAGATCGGCAGTGAGAATACGGCGTAGGGGAAAGTTTCAGATGCAACCAGCGCTGATAGAGGGCGTACACCACCGTTTCCAAATGGGAGCGAATTTGAAAGGGGCGGGAATGGTTTTATAGGGCCATTTTGGCATATGGGGTTTGGAAGTTAATTGGGCCGGGCCCGAAACCTAGTAATACTATGGGCCTCGATTTTGCTGGATTAAGGCCCTAAATGCTGACTTAATTTTAGGGGTTTTACCCCAAATCCCTAATTAAAATTAACATATCAAAATCGTAATCATTTTTTTAAGTCTAATAAATTTTTGAGTTTAATATCGAAGGGATATTCAAACCTCTAAATTTTTGGTTGGAAATATATTCTTGGAACTTTTCTCAAGTTGTTTTACTCTTCATCTAATAGACTACTAACATGACATTTCTTTCCTCTTCTCCTCTTTTTTCTTTTCCAACAAACCTAGCCGTCGTTGTTTAATAATGCTCACCACCGTCCCACTAACGGTCAAGTCTTCCTCTATGCTAACCCTGCCTCTGCCATCCAAATTTCAAAGAATCAGTTCCATTAAAAAATGTTAATGTTATATCTAATAAGTCTCTGAATTTTAAAAGTGTTTAAATGGATCTTTAAACCTTCCATTTTGTGTTTATTTGCCTATTTTATACATTTTTAAAAATTCATAAACCCATTAAACATAAAATTAAAATATTAAAACTAGACATGGATAACATAACATATAATATTATTTTAACTTTTAATGTTGTATCAAATAAAAATTGACAATTTGAATGTAGTTCAATATAGGATAAAACGTTACTAAATGTCAAACATTCGAATTTCCACCTCCTTTTTTTCTTTCCCTTGTTTGGAATACAAACCGAATGAGAAATCATATTTGAACTCCCGACTTCAAAAAAAGAAATAGATGTCTTAATTAATTAACCGCTCAACTATTCTCATGTTTCCAATCCACCATGTTATTAAGCTAAAAAAAATATAAAAATAAAATAGTGATGGTGGATCATATTAATTAATTAATTTCTGAAACTTTAGGGTTTAGAGATGAAGGTGGTCCAGTGAAAAAAAGTAGAATTTTATTCAAAGTAAAATAGAGAAGAAAAAAAAAACTTATCGTCTGCTTTATCTTCAATTAAAGTGGGTAGACAACTAGACAAGTCTCGTTCAAGATAGGACGTTCTCCTGCGGCTCCAAAGAATTTTGACATATTGATTGCATGGTGCACTGTGTACGTAATATATATATCAGATGGGCGCATAACTAATGCTTGAAAATGATAGATACTAAAGAAAATTGCTTTTGGCCTAGAATTAATAACATTACATGTTCATTCAATAAGCCAATATTTGGTTCGTAGTATAACAAATAACTATTTTTTTTCCGAGTATAACAAATCAAATAACTGTCAATCCGAAAATAGATGGTAGATAAAACATTAATAACTTTCTTTAATTTTAGGTTATTTCTTTATAAAAAAATTGAATGTTCAATTCTTCTCTAAATATATTATGAACTTAAAAAATCAAATAATTATATGTTATTACGATTGACCCATTTTGATTGTACTAATATACTACTTGTTACTCTAATTGTTTTTTTTTTTTTTTTGAGAAATACTTGTTACTCTAATTGTTAAAATCCTATTAAGTAAATCTGAAAAAATATTTGAGTAATTAGCAATCTTTTATCATATTTTAGTAATTAATAATTACTTTAACTGGGAAATATAAAAATTGTGTTGGAAATTTTTGGATACAAAATAAAATAAATAAATAAAAAGGGAAGAGTGTAAACAAATAATGGGTCAAAAGCCCAAACCTTTATTTTTAGGTTTCACGTACTCATATATATATATATGAGTTTTATGTTTTGTGGGGAGTAGCCGTCAGAATTTGAGGGCAGTCGAATTAGGGTTTTTGGCAATAGTTTTTGTGGCAGTGGCTCGGGGGTTGGCATCACAAATTGGGGATATGAAGATCATTTTTGTTTGGGGTATAGTATCTTGATTATATTTGTGAGTTTTTCTTTCTTGTTCTTAAGTATTAATTGTGTTAAAATACTTAGAAGTTATGGGGCTTTTGTTAGGACCTCCAAGGGATATTCTTGGAGAGAGTTATTGTATTCAATCCTTAAACAATTATTAGTGAATTATCCACATCTGAGTGGAAGTAGTCTTTAGTGGTGAATTAGTATAATTTGTTGTGTCGTTATTCTTGTGCTTTTACAGTTTTTTTCCTATTTGCATATTTTTTTTTGTTGTGCTTGGATATTTCTATGGAAGGAGAAACTGTTAATTTACCAACAAATTGTTGTACTCATTCCTCAACCATGTCACACTTGAATTATTTTATAACTTTTGGACCTGTAAATAATTTGATGTGTTGTCTTTTTTAACTTTCGAAGATCCCGTTCTTATACCATCTTAAAATATCTTTGAAAATATCTTGAAAGATAAATAAATCACCACTAAATCAAAAAAAAATTAAGTTGATAGATTAGGTAATTTAATTTATATACAGGTATTTCAATAGAACAAAAAAGACTACCTCAAATAAAAGGCTATTTTTCATTGAACGAAAATGATGGAGCAACAGCCAAATAATAGGAACACGAGCAAACCAAGAAGGCAAGTTGAATAATTTGAGAAATAAAAAGGAGGTAGCGTTATCCATTTTCGTTACATGCGATGTGAGTAATTGAGCCCCAAAAGTCAAGCTGGTCCCAAAAAAAAAAAGAAAAAAAGCGCACCGCCCGCTCCCGCCAAGAATTCAACAACCATTGTTTGACGCTGTAGATAACGACAAAAGCCCGCCCGCTCCGGTTCTCGGCAGTGCCTCTTGTGGGTCGGGCCGACCGCCGATTGGGTTGGAGGGGGACACTCTGGTCCCACTCCCGCCCAGCGCCTTTCTTTGTTTTTGTTTTTATTTTTCTCTATATTATTATTTTTTTTTATCGTCGTATTCGTTATTTGAAAGAGTTTTAAAATGTCCATGTACATGGAAGTTTTGAGCTGTTGAATTGAAATTATGGGATGTTCCTTCCTTAGCAAAATAAATTATGGGAAGTTGATAAATACAATGTCAACAAATAATTTTGGAATAAAATTAGACTTAGAAAATTAGTTGTTAAATTATAAGTTTAGATATTGAGCTTTTAGAATGGTGTCTCCTTGGAAGGAGAATTTTTAAACCTAATTAAATTATCAATGAAAAAAAAATTAGAAATTTGCACAAAAACTCAACAAGTGGAAATCAATGTTAAATAGGAAGGAAATGACAATATTCGAACACAAGACTTTATCCTTTGTCTCATACCATTTTAAACATGTTACATCATCAATTAACTCACCAGCCTAAACTGATAGATTTTTGGGCAAATCTAATCATTAATAAAATATCAAACAAAAAAAAGATAAATGGTTGAAGTATGAGGTATAACACCTTGTTCCCTGTGGCTCATGAATTCTACTCAGTAACTTCTTTTAGACTCTGACCTTTAATAAAGGGCAACATCAAGATATAATATGAAACTGCTCTTCAACTACGCTAACCCACCACCACTGTAAGGCTAACCCTAGAGAATCTCGAGACGTGTTAAGTGACCAATGAGTGGTGCCTACCTATCCATGCTTATAGAAAGAGAGACAGACTTCATACACAAGTACGTGAATATGATATTGCTTGTCTTTAGACTAATAGCTTGAATCCTTACCAAATAGAGTGTCAAAGTATTTTCTTTCTCTATGCAGACTCATTCTGCACTCTCCAATACTTCATTCATGCTTTTTGTGATCAGACTCCAACATAAATATGTCTAATAGGTATATAAACTTTAATGTGTCTAATAGATCTATATGTTTTCAATTTCGTGTTTTATAGGTCTCTAAAGTTCAAAACTTCTAAATAAGTTTCTTGAATTTACAATTATGATCAAGTCTTTTACAATACAATATTTTTTCAAATTCACAAATCTATTAAACATTTTTTTAATTTCAATATATATAAGACATAAAATTAAAAATTTATGTCCGTTTGGTAACATTTTTATTTCCTAAAATTAAAAATAGAAATATACTGGGTAAACATTTATTTTTCTTGAAAAAAATGAGTTTAATACCTATAAAATGTTTCTTATTTTTATTTTTAGCATGGGCTTACAACGAGACTCAAACCTGCCCTTAGGGAGGGAGGAGACATACTAACCTTTTGCAGGAGCAAGAGACCGACCAACTGTTTTGATTAATATAGCATGATTTATAATATTTATTCTAAGGCTGCCTATGGATAGGAAAAACTAAAAAAAAAAAAAAAAAAAAAAGAACAAAACTACTTTTCGTAGTTTCCAAAACTTTGCCCATTTTTTAGAAATATTTCTCAAATTTTAGAAACGAGAAATTAAATTACCAAATATGTCTCTGTTTCTAAAAAATGAGAAACATAAACGTTGCCACACAGATCTTAAAGAACTTAAGATACTTCTTAAAGTTGAATGTCTTATTAGGCACAATGTTTATGGACTAAACTTGTTATTTTACTAAAAGTATTTTAACCAGTAATAAGTGAGGATCTCAGTTGAAACGAGCATAGCTCAATGGTAATTGTCATATATTTCTAACCAAGAGGTTGTGAAACCGATCCCTACCTCCACATGTTGTACTAAAAAAAAAGTGAGGATATAGATTTTATTTTAGTTTAGAACGTGTATACTTATATAATTAGAAGAGTTATTTTAATTTGGTTAGTCCACGCCAGGTATTGTTTTTTTAGTACAACGTATGGAGGTGGGAGATCAAACTCACAATCTCTTAGTTGAAAGATATATGCTAATTACCGCTAAACTATGCTCGCTTTAGCAAGATATCGTTAACTTTGTAAGGTTATGTTTTATAATTAAGTGATGTAGCATTTAGATTTGGAGAATTGATGAAATTGAATATTTCTCCTCCAACTGTCCTAATACTCGTTTCAATTTAGTTATTTAGGCTTTTGTTTTACATATGTCTAATTTTGCAAGAAAAAAATTACTAGATATAGTCGAAAAACAAAATTATACAAGCTTAACCTCAAAAGTAGCTGTTCTTTTTCAATTTTATTATAATTTATATTTACGCTTTTGGTAAAGTTTTGGTCGTCCAATTTTGAATTTTTGTGCTCGCCCATGTGTTTTAGAGCCGTTTGTCTCTGCTATGGCAGAAAATGGTGGGAAGTTACCCTGTAACAATTGATGGTTTTTTTTATTTTTTATTTTTTTACTTTTGAGAAATTTCAAAAAAATCTATATGTTGTTTCGTTTGGCAATTACAATATTCTTGAAGAATAAGAAGTTTAGTGAGAATATATAAAATATTATTCTATTTTAACGTATTTTCATGCATACTATATTTATAGAACAAATTTAATTATTTTCGTTTCAAAATTATAAATTTATAAATAATAATTTCAATATGTACGATCCTAGGTGATTAATCAAATTGTTGCTAGTTGACATCCAAAGCCTTGCTGTAACTTTTGAATCTATTTCCTTCTTGTATCTCCCTCAACAAACCGCTAATATTTCGGTAAACAGGACTCATTTCTTTAGCCAGGTATGATCTTTTCCTTATATTTTTATGAGCGACATCTCCACAAATGTAACTGCATCCATTTTTAGTTACAAGTTTATCTTCTCATAAAATAAATGTATTTATATATGTATAATATTACTAAATATCATTTAAAAAAACTAGGATTTTTATTTTAACCTTGTACTTGTAAATTTTAAACAACCCTTAACTTGAATTAAATGTGTGATTAATAGCTTCAATTAGTTAAGTTTACCTTCTTTTTTAAGCAATGAAAACCCTTATGAGTAGAAAATACTTTTTTTTTTTGGAAATTGATTTTTTAAAGTTTTGTTGGATGGTTTTTTTAAGCTCAATTTCAACATTTTAGTGTTGAGTTTTAGAACTTTTTAAATATATTTTTAAATTTTGTAGATAGATTTTGGTAATTTCATGATCGAATGAGGGATTGTTTTTTTGCTCGATCTTCAGTATTTTGACAGATGTTTATTGAATTTATTGGTTATTCCATTAGTAATTTTCCTAAACTAAATATAGATTAATTTAAGTTTAGGATTTGATAAAATTTAAAATTTAAAATTATAACGTTCAAACAGAAGCAAGTTGACACTTGACAGGGCAGAAAAATGAATTATTCCCTAAAAATAAGTAAGGTCAAATATTTGTCATATAATTTTGATTAGAAAAAAAATTCACACTGCCCATAGGAAAATTTTAAAATCCACGTCAGAAATTGCCAGTGTGGGGGACACTACAGTCTACAAGTCGGT
Source organism: Momordica charantia (assembly GCF_013281855.1). NCBI lineage: Eukaryota > Viridiplantae > Streptophyta > Magnoliopsida > Cucurbitales > Cucurbitaceae > Momordica > Momordica charantia. The sequence goes on from NW_028275166.1 coordinate 5,127,102, forward strand.
GAGCTACAGTGAGCTGCCAGCTGGATTATATTATTTTATATAGCCTTAACCGCTCAACTGCCTCGCAAAACTCGAATCACGCTCCAATGGACTGCAAGAACTGCCACGTGGGTTGCTCATTGATCTGATCGGGTCCGTCAAAATTACAAGCGAAGAAATGCAGCACGTGCCATCACAGGAGCGTGAGACACACGATCTTCAAAACGAACGATTTCCCAGGCACGTGTGATTTACGCCACACTGGAAGGGAGTGGGAAATGGGAATGAATAGTCCGTTGGGATAGGCTCGAAAGGTCAAAGGGATTCAACTCGATTCACGTGAGATTCTTTCCAGCCTGGTGTGGGTCCATCTGGCGTGGAAGATGTTCATGCCGTATTTTAAAATTAGCTAGCTTTATTTAATTAATCATGTTTTTAATCTAATCATTATTATAAGTTTTATTTTATTCATTTTTGTTTCAGTAATTTACTCAATTGAATATATCTTTTTGGGATGTCCACGGTAATTTTAGAATGGTCGAGTTGGAGTCACGTCAAGAACATAAAAATATGATTTTAAAAAAAGTCCATATAATCTCTTAAAATAATAACAAAATTTGTTACCTAAGGTCAATTTCATAACTTTGTTTCTTCTGTTTTTGAAAACCATACATTTACCAATATTTTCTTTGTTGGTTTGCAGTTTATTCTTTCAAAAGTCCCCTTTTAAAATATAAAGGGTTAATTTTATTTTAGAACTTTAAATTTTAAAGATGAAGAAAGTATAGTTGTAATGAATTATGAAGGGATTTTGTTACCTGGGACTGGCAGGAGAGGTGAATGTAGGGGAAGTTGAATTTGGAATTTACAGCTGTAAAATGTGAGAAAGTAGTCAAAGATGGTAGGCCCTGGTTGGTGAATTTTTTTAAAAAACGTTAATGTTTTGTGTTAAACAGCTCTAGCTGTACTGTCATGTCCTAAACGCCACACCCATAAGCGGCAAGCGCCACTCATTCTGCGTGAGGGTCTTAGGGAATGATTTTATTATTATCTTCCTTATCTTCCGAGATTGAAAGGTTCCATTCAATTTCCACTCTTGCCCCTATTTAAAATATCAATTTAAACCATTTATTAATTTAAATATTTAAGTTTAGAAAATTGTATTATTATAATATCAATATATAGGTCGAAACTTTTTCTTTTTTAATAATTGTTGGCGATATAAAATAATTTGGAAATAGAAAAATAATTGGAATGAGGCAGGAAATCTATTTTTGCCTTTATTTCTATATTTTATAAATAAAATTTCATCATCCATATTAGGATGAACTCCTTTTCTATTTAGGCCATAATTTTCTTATATTGTGTAAAATTAAGAGTTAAATTACAATTTTAATCTCCGTAATTCAAAATACTATCAAAGTTTTATTATCATCTTTATCATTTGTTTAAATTTTACTATGAAGGAAATTAAAAAAAGTAATCTAAGGTAAAATACTATTGGTAGCTGAATTTCTAAGAAATTCGAGAAATCCACCGAGTGTTGTAAACTTAAATTCTATAATAAATTAGTGGTAGCTTAGCTTTCTCTCTTTAACATGACTCAAATTCACATTGTTAAGCCATTTGATCGGTACAACCTAAAATTAAAACTAAAGTTGAAAAATATACGGACTAGAATTTGCCATTTAAGAAAAAGTATTTGATATTTTGAAATGTGCACTAAAGGGGCAAAAATTATTTAATACGTGTACATGTTTCAAAGTAGAAATGAAACTTCCTCGCCAATAATAGTGCGACTACAGGGGCAAAACCGAGATCTGGAGAAAGAACAAATCCAGACAAAGCAGAATCACACTGCGGCAAATTGGCTCACAGAAAAGAAAAATATATTTATTAAAGAAAAGAAAAGAAAAAACAAAGAATAAGGAGAGAGGGTACACAGATCTAGTACGTACTCCCCACCTACTTTACAGAGCCCAGTTTCCTGGAAGCTCCCTCTTTACCACAAAAGCCATTGGATTGGGCGCCCCACACAGATGCATGCATCTCTCTCTCCTCCCCTTTCTCTCTCCTTCTATATAAAACCCCAAACAATTCCCTTCCCCATTGATCCTAATCCATTTCTCACTCCCCACCTTCAAACGGTTTCTTCAAATCTGTACCTTTTCTTCTTTTAAAATCTTTTTGCCGTTGAGAATTTTCTATGGAAGCATTGATGAGGAGCTCCTCTTCTTCTTCCTCGTCTGATTCTACGTCGTCGGATTCTTCATTCTCCGGCAAGGCGTCGAGGCGGCCGGAGAAGATCAAAGGGCCGTGGAGCGCGGAGGAGGACCGGATTTTAACCCAGCTCGTCGGCCGGTACGGGCCGAGAAATTGGTCGTTGATTAGCCGGTATATTAAGGGCCGGTCCGGGAAATCGTGCCGGCTCCGGTGGTGTAACCAGCTGAGCCCGAGTGTGGAGCACCGGCCATTTTCTCCGACGGAGGATGAGACCATTTTGGCCGCGCATGCCCGGTTCGGCAACCGGTGGGCCACCATTGCGCGGTTGCTTCCGGGCCGGACCGATAATGCCGTTAAGAATCATTGGAACTCGACGCTAAAGCGAAGGGCGAGGGAACGACAGCAGCAATTAGTTATGGACGGAATTGCCCCTGAAAATCATGGAAATTCCGTGAACCTCCCCAGCGACTTGAAGCTGTCCGTACCTGATCTGGAGGATGACCCGTTGACCGCTTTGACTCTGGCACCGCCGGGGATCGGCGGGGCCGACCCTAGAGCCGCGGCGGTGGACGACCGGCGGATCGAGAGTCTGCCGGTGGGGTTTTGGGATGCAATGAGGGACGTGATAGCAAGGGAGGTGAGGGAATACATGACGACGACGTTTATGGAAAATCCGGAGCTTCACTGACAAAAAATTTGCCGGTCTCTGTCTGTGTGCTCGGTGTCTTTTTTTTTTTTTTCTCTTCTCCCCATAGAAAGTTGTATTAATTTCTTGTTAATATAATGATTCATTAAAAAAAGTTAAAAATTTGAAATCCGACGTGGCAATACAGGCTGGCTTCGATTGGCATATTATTGCATTCAACTGCTTTTTTTGGTATGATGTTATAAAGACACGTTTGGATGGAATTAGAGTGGCGTTAAAGGTCGGTGTCGTGGTTTGCTTCAACTGTCATATCTCTGTATTCTATGTGTGAAATTTCATTTTTAAAAACACATGGAAGTTTAAGATACGGACTGAATATGTTAGGAACTTTCCTATTTGGATCCTGGAATTTGATTGATGGGTATAAATATTACATATCGTGCTGTATATGTACATAAAATAAATATTTATTGATTATTTTTTATGTTGAGGAATAATGTAATCTGTACTAATAAAAATTAGAAAAATGAAAAAGAGGTTATGTGGGCCATATTTAAAGATTTAAAGTTTTGATTTATTGATTCTGTTTACTTCCTTTTAATAAAAAAAAACCTTAAAACTAAATTTTAGAACAAATTGAAAATAGAAAAAAAAAACAAAATTTCTATATAATTTTGAAAATGTTTCAAAAAAAAAAAATAGAAACAAAGAACCTATTGTCAAATAATTAGGTCTCTTGTTAAAATTAGAGACTAGAAACAAAAAATAGAAAATTTATTGAACGGGCCTAAATATCCTTCTTTTCATTCTCAAATTTTCATAAACATTCAATTTTATTTATTGTTTTTATATTTTTGTACTTGTTGATGAAGAAATTCGGCTAGACCTGTTGACCAAATATCGAACGATAGAGATTCGATGTTGACCTGCAAAACAAAGAACCTTGAACACTCATGTAGTCACACGCTCTCCGATGCTTAAGTTATAATCGGAGGTTGAAAGTTGTATAATTAAGAGTAGGGTTAATTTGCATACATCTAGAGTTCACCATATCTTTCTATTTACAGGGTTGTTTGAATCCTCATGCTCCTAGAAAACACACATTCTTGGACTTCAATGTAAATATTATTGTGGGCAGACGTCAGATGGAAAAGGTTATTGGCTCATTGCAAAATCTTACAAGGTCAAGATGGATTGAGACTCATCGTGGTAAAACGTCGGACAGTCGCTGCGCACTGGTTGGCTGGCGATTGAGAACTTGTTTTGGTGCCAACCAGTTGTCGATCGACACCTGGTTGACTGTGGCCTTAGTCAACGTGGCTTTGACCCTTAGTTGGACAAGCCCTATTCTCTATTTATAGATCTGGGCCTGTTTCCTTCTCTTTTCTAATTCGGACCATGTTTATTACATAGCTTATGTATCAAGTTTGACTTTATCTTGATTTTTTCAAAAAAATTATTTTATATCTTACCAAATACTATAAATAAAAAAAACATTTGATTATCCTCTAAAATCGTTTAGGAAGTTAATTCAAACGCTAGGCTGAGTACTACTTGAACCAACCTTACAATTTTCTCAAATAAGAGTGTAAATTTTAATTTTTATGTATATATTATTTAAAAATTATAGAAATGGAAAATTATGGAAAGATATATATTTTTACAAAATAATTATTAAAAAGGGAATAAAGATAGTGGGGCACATGCCTTCTGGCCCCAATGTAGCTTTGTCTGTGCTTTTAGATATTAGTGATGTAATTAAATATGAGTAGCACGAAATTTCAATCAACATTTAATGAGAAAATCCGATCTGAATTGATTTTAGTATCTTTTTTAGTTGAAAAGATCTCATTGATCCCCCTTAGCTTCAAAGGCTTGAAACATTGGGATTGCTTGAGCTACCCATTTTTATATGACCATATCCTCTCCAAATAAAGAGTAGCACAAATTAAATTTTATTGATTTTAAGTTTAAATACTATTTTAGTTATGTGTTTTTAACTTTTGTTCACTCTGTTTCATTTTGGTCTTTATATTTTAGCTTTTATCCATTTTGATCCTTATATTTTTAAAATCATACGTTTATTTTGGTCCAATATTTTAACTTTAAATAGAGACCATGGTCACTTTCAAAAGTATAATGACAAAAATAAACGTTTGAAATATAAAAACTAAAATAAACAAAAATTGAAAGTACAAACGACTACAATAGTATTTAAACTAAAATTAAATTTAAAGTTTTTTTTTTTCAAGTAGAGGTTTAAAAAGTCTTTTAAACTCTAAAATATTTACCTTCAAACATTTGAAATGGCTTATGATGCAAAAACTATTGTAAATTAACCAATAAATTTGATGTTTAGACTTCACAAATTAAGGATTCAAGAACTTAATCCACCCTATTTAAACTTTTGGGCCATTGGAGTTAGAAATTTACTTGGGTTGAGTTGATTTTTTTTTTTTAATTTTCACTTGTTTAAGAGTTATAATCTCGATTTATTATTATTTTATTTATCTATATTGATTTGAAAAAAGCATGCTTTATGTTGATACGTCCGTCCACATTTAAAATAGAGATTTAGAAGCAACCCATCACATTTTTAATATCGAGTTGATTGTTTATTATTTCTAGTTTACCATTTTTGAGAAACATAAACGTTTTATAATTATTACGTTTCTCGTTTCTCACTCCTAACTTGTTTTTTTCTAAAATTGTATAAAAATTTTGATAACAAAATCAAATTCACTGTTTCCACTCCTAGTTTTTTCAAAACATAAATAGAAGCACTATTTTATCATTTTTATTAACAAAAATGCATAATAAATATTAAAAAAATAAGTATATGAGATAAAAATGTAAATATTTAATTTAAAATTTAATTTTCATATACAGATTTTTCATTTTAAAATTGAAACGAGAGAAACATATTTATGTTTCTTTTTTCAATATAACAAAAAAGAAAGAAATAATTATTAGTGTAATTTTATTTCTATTTATAAAAAAAGCAAACGTAATCAAATGGATTTTAAATTCTTGGAATCCTCGGACTATGTTAAAAAGGAAACAATGATATTACCTCGTACAAACACGCGTTGGAGGGTAATAATTTTGCAAGCAAAATTCAATTAAACCAAACACAATCAATCTTAGGTAGAGATACCATAGCACTGGAAAACGACGACGTTATTTATTATCAAACAACAGTGTGTAACACAACCATCTCTCATGAAATACTACATTATCAAACTTTATCACCATAATCCATCTCTCATGAAATACTACATTATCAAACTTTATCACCATAATTTATTTAAAATTGTCGGGAATGACCAAGGAAACTTATGTCTTACAAAGTAAAGTAGTTGTTTGGAGACTATGTTTATTGTATTTTAATAATTATTATTTTATACTTAAACATTAGGTTTTCATGACATTAATTTATAATTGTTGTAACGGTTATAAATTAATTGAGTCTACTAATTACGTTTAATATTTTCCACCAATATATATGGGTTTTCTGATTAAGAAGGATATAGAGAATTAAAAAAAAAAGATTTTCATATGTCTTCTAATGTTTTTCTCCGTCTTTTTACAAAATTTTGAGCTAGTTTTTCGATTCCAATCCATTCTGACGAATGCGTCCGAGTTGTGTGTTGTGTTAATCTTGGGGAGCAATCGACTATATATGATTTAGGACCATGGTCGTGCCAAAATTGTTTTCAAGCAGCGATTCATCCACGTCACTACAATCGTTTTCATCCAATTCTTCCTACCATTCCCAACAAAAACTACAAGTAATAAGCAAATACCCAAAAAAAAAAAAAAAGAAACGTCATCGTTTTTCAGCTGATGTCCGTCTGAATAAAATGGCTTACATGGCCATGGCATTGCCACAAACTTCATATGGCCACGGCATTGATCGGCCAGAAGCTTTGCGGATCTGAAGTCGCAATGAATGTAGCTCCCAGATCCGACAGTAAGTGAATGCTGTACGCGTTGTCTCTCGACGGCTCGAATTTGAATATGGAAAATAGATGAATGTAAGGTTCAAACCGATGGCCGAACCGGTGGAGTAGGAAAGGATAGAAACTATTATTTCTGATTTGTCAAAGAATACCGATAAAAGGTTATTAAACGTTTAAATCTCTGGTTAGTCATACTTTCAAGACTTTCCTAAATTCTTTTAAATAGGATTATTTACTAGGGTGTTTAAAGAAATTTATTGAAAGTCATGTTATATTGAAATTATGATTAAAAAAATTAATATAGAGACTGAAATGATCCTTTTAAAATTATAGATATAGAAGTATACATTTTGGAGGTACAAAGAGATTAAAATAACCCAAATTTAAAGTACAATGGATCAAACTGAATTACTCAATTTCAAAGTAGAGATAATCAATAAACAAAAGATGAAACAAAATAAGACAAAAACAAGACTTAAAAGTAAGATTAGACTTATTACAACTTATAATTGAGTATTTGAGTTGGAAGTAGATTAGTATGGTAGAAAAAAAAAATACTCGAATCCTATAATTCTTTTCGTATATGTTTGCCTTTTAATGTGAAAAAAAGAGAAAAATAAAATAAATAACAGTAAAGAATTTAATATGATGATAAGTACAAAAATACTTACTTTACTAATTAGTACCTAAGTTTTATCCAAATAAAAACATCTTAAAAATATGTTCAATAGAATTGATTAATTGGTCGACGTAGTTGGTATGTTGGTTGGTTTTTGTTTAAACATAAAGTTATTCTATTTTAAATACTTTTATATATGGTTACTTTTCAACTTAAACGTAATTCAATTAGTTAAGATATATATTTATAATAAAAAATCGTAAGTTCGAATCTCCATCAATACTGTATTTTGTTGTACCAAATAAAATCTAAATTGGCATTTAAATGACAATTCTAAACGTTATTTTGCTGCTTTAAGCTGAATGTCTAGCTTGTTCTTGATTCAAGTCAAATATGAAGGGGCAAAATGGTAAACTTGAAGAACAACGGACGATTATGGGAGTAAGGATGATGGTAAATATCCAATTGAGGAATAGTAACGATTAATATAAATAAAATAATAAAAGCCGTTGTTCGTTTGGTTTTCGTGTGAGATTAACGGACTGAGTGTACGGTCAAAATCAAATATTAGCCAACAAAAGTAATTATTATACGGAAGTATAAAAAAAATTCTTAAAATATTTTATTGTATCTAATTACAAAAAGAGAGAGATTCCTTTATTTTTCAACAAAAGCAGCCTTTTCAGTCGTTATATTGTACCTTAAATTAAATTTCTCATTCTTTTTTACTCATTGTTATTTATCGACCATAAAAAATTTTTATTATAAAAAACACATGAAAAGTTTACAATTTTCGGCTTCTTATTAGATATCGTCTACATAATCCTCACGTGTTGTATTGAAAAAAAATATAAATTTATTATTGACGTAACATTTCACATCTCAATAAAGTGTGACTACATGTGAATGTAGGATTCTTTTTAAAATGTCTTTAAAATATTTTTTAATTTTTAAAATAAATATTTAAATAACCATTCTAGCATGGTGTTTTTTGACGTGTTTTCACAAATAAATTTTCTTAAAATAACAAATGAAGTTATTATTCTTTTCATACACATTGGTAGACAATACTTTATAGTTGATATTGAATAGTAGGAAATTTATATTATTCACCACTAAACCTTTTATCGAGAAAAGAAAACATGGAGAGAAAGAGAGAACTTCAATAGCTAGCGAAATAGAAAATCATTCAATTGCTCTCTTTAAAAAAAAGACATTCAATTGCATTTCTTGAAAACTAGTTTTTACCAAACTACTTTTTTTAAAAAGAAATTTTAATAGAGTATATATAATCTTTGCTTTCTAAAAATTTAGGGAATGGAAAACTTGAATAAAATTACAAAATATTAAATATTTTATATAAATTTACCGAGTTATGATAAATTAAGAGTGCCCTCATCCCTTCTTTTCTATCTCCTTTGACAACAATAATTGTAGTAATGCACTTTAATATTATTTTTGTGCAACAATACTATACTATTATAACGCCTCAAGCCCATGATTTGACTAGGATTTGAAATTTATTCAAAAGACAAAGATGCTTAAATTATTCTATGATGGAGCCACTAAAGAAAAAGAAAGGTGCCACTTGAGTTAGTAGATGTGGTGAGTAACTATTAATTCTTTTAAGTATTTTTTAATCATTTTTGTATAACCTTAAAATTCATCTCATTTAGATGCGATGTTGATTCATTTATATATCCTTTTACTCAAGCGTCAAAACTCTTGTGTGTGCGCTTTTCTTACTATTATGCTATTGTTGTAAAGATAGAGATAAATGATAACACACCGCAATTAAATATTTGATAACTATTTTTTTTTTATAAAAATTATTTCTGTTATGCATTCCCTTTTCTTAATTGTAAAAATATAATTGTAGTTACTAGGCTAAAAATACTAAAGCCCACCAGATTTACACTTAGAATACAAGGCCCAATAATTTGGCCCAGAAACAGAAACCAACGTCTGACCCTCCTCTGTGAAAGATGGAGAGACAGAAATGGAGGCGAGGATGATACTGACCTCGCCCTGCTTGGCTGCTTCGATAGTTGTTCTCACATCCTTCTCCTTGTGCCCGACGAATAATATCGAGAGGAACCGCAAGGCGAGACGACATGTCGTTTCCTTTCTCAGTGTGTCGGGAAATGCCCTTCTCTTCCAGGCGAAGCATCTGAAACTCCTTTCAGGTTTTCACTGAGGATTTTTTAGTACCGAGCTTCTGGAAGCACAATAGGGTAATAGACGTTCTTCTTTTCTCTCTGTGATTCTTTCATTTCCCCTTCTTTACTTGGGTTATGGAAACCCACACGAGTGGAGTGGAAGGAAAAGTTTCAAAACTTAGGTTTAGAATAGAATCATAAGCCCCTTGGAATTCTGGAATAAGATTCAAGTTTTTCAGTGATATTTGATTGTTGGCATGTGAACTTAAATCCATGGAAATGGCGAAAATATTGGCTGAGTTTCAGAAATTAGCAGATAATATTTGAGTTTTGGTTAAATTGCAAATTTAGTCATGTACTTAGTTATGCTTAGTTCCTAAATTTTAAATAATTGAAATTAAGTAGCTGAATTTTGAATTATAATATATATAGTAGTTGACATAATATGTTTTTTAGACAAATGTTGGCTGGTTATAGCATGATATTGCAGACAAATGACAATAAGAAGTGAAGAGTGTTACGATTTATAAAAGATTTGATATGTTTCACTTGTACGTTATTTTGTTTAGTTTTCCACTCGTTTCTGTCATTTACTGTTATGACATGTCAAATCAGCCAATGTGTGTCTAATATGCATATCATGTCACAATCATAATTCAAACTTCACCAGGGCTGAACAAGCACCATCTTTGAGGCTAAATTTATAATTTAATCTTGAACTTTTCTTGCACAGACTTTTTTTTTTCTTTGGTTAGATATTACAATCCTGAATGTCTTTAGCAATGGCAATTTCATTTGCAGGGGTTGGGTGATAACTTTTAGAGGAAGGGGGAAGAGGAAAGTAAAAAAATATAATGGGTTCGACGCCCAAACAGCCTTTCTTTTGCTTCAAATGGCCATGGGATGCAGACCCTAAAAATCCTTTTGACTGTTCGTTTGAGGGTCCTTGGCTGTTCAAATCATTGCAAAACGTGGGTGCCTTTGCTTTCAATTTTGTTAACAAAGTTTCAAAGTCTTCACCTCCATGGATCAATGCTTTTAAGCCATTGCATTTCGAAGCCTCAAATGGTGGAAATAAGAAATCTCTGCCTAGAAAGAAGTTGACTCCTGAAGAGCAAGGAGAGGCCGAGCATAGAGCATTTGCATCGGCATTGGCCAGTGGGAAAGAAGCTACGGTGATCGAGTTCTACTCGCCCAAATGTCGGCTCTGCAATTCCTTGCTGGATGTTGTTATGGAGATGGAGGCAAGAAATTCAGACTGGCTCAGCATTGTGATGGCAGATGCAGAGAATGAGAAATGGCTGCCTGAGGTGCTCTACTTTCCCACTTTAATCACATGAATATATTTAGTTTTGGGGCTTTAGGACTTCTAGTTAATCTTGATAGTTGTGTTCTCTTGGTCTCTTGGTTGTCGCAATTAACTGTTTTCAGATTAGTTGATCTAGTATTATTTAACTGTAACTTAGTTGGTAAAGGATTTGTGGTATTAATTTGTTAACATTCTCTCTGCTACATTTTCCTTAATAACTTGGTGATCTTGCAGTTTGGATCAATGTCACATCTGGTAGAAAATGCTGTTTGCAACTATGAGATATTAATAGTGAAGCAATTTTGTTTGTATATTAGCCATATAAAAGTAGCAGTACATATGAATTTGTGGTGCATTATTGTGATAACAAAAGCATCTTTATAAGAAGGTGAATAGGAAATCATCCCGAAGATTACTCTTCAAGTCCATTCAGTTCACCTACCGATCGCCTATCATGCTGCCTGTTAACAGCTTATCTGATCTTTTTCTGGATTCACACTATAGTTTTGTCAATACTTTTTCATTAACCGATTGTATAAAATGAATTGGCTCCTGTGCTCGATCAAGTGTTGAGTTAGCATTGCTTGTTGTTAATCTTGCTACATTTTAATGCAGCTGCTTCATTATGACATTAGATACGTTCCTTGCTTCGTGTTGCTGGACAAACACGGCAAGGCACTAGCAAAGACGGGTATTCCTAGCAGTCGGCTGCACGTAATTGCTGGTCTTTCTCATCTTCTCAATCTGAAGCGCCCAAGAAGTCTCCTTGGATCAGTTAATAAGCCACATTGAGCTTGTTGCCACCACCACCCGCCTTGCCGAGCCCTCCGCATATTTGTGCAAGCTGTGAGTTAGATGGCATCAGTAAGAATTTTAGTTATTTCCAAAGCAGATCTTGTACTTTGTCCGCACATCTTCTTGAAATTGCACATCACGGATTACACTTGGGGTTCTGTGTATGACTTCTGGTTCACAATGGGTGTCCACAAGAAGCTGAAACTCTCATTCCACTTTACTTGGCTAAGAAGAATAGTGGAGGGTACCCTAAAAAAAGCAACCTTTTCTCTTCCCATCATTTGCCATTTCAACCTACGAAGATGTGAAAATGCCGCTCACTCTGACAACTGTAGGATAGAAATATATTGAAATATAAAAAATCGAAAAAATTACTATATATTGAAATATAAAAAATAAAAGAAATTACTATAACTATCAAGTAATTTGAGGCACTTGGACCATCTCCTCGAGTATTCTTACTCAAACCTAAATCACAATAAACAATTGTCTCCCTCCCCTCCTTTCCCCGCCACTTTGGTTCATGACAAATTCCTTCTAACTAATTACTAACATACCTTATTATTCTATTAATATCCCTAATTACCTAAAATCATTCCTATCACGGGACTTTCCAAAGCATGAAGTGGGAGAGAAGGGGTTTCATAATTGGGTTTTGAATAAGACAATCTTGTCATTTTTCATTTTCATTTCTTTATTAAAAGTAACAAGAATTAGAGATGTTAAACTTTTTATGATCTTGGCGTCGAGCAGGTCTGGAATGGGTTGGCATGGATGGTTCCTTTACAAGGTTGGCTTCAAGAGACTAGCTTTCAGTAGATTATAATGATTATTCAGGCACATCAAAAGCTTGTCTCCAAAAAGACCAGCTTTCACTAGACCATTATTATTAATCAGGTACAAAAAAGCTTCTCTCCCCTCTCCCTCTGTAGAAAGAAAGCTGGAATAAAGCTTGGGCAATCTCAACTTATATTTCTCATGCTTCTCATTTAAGTGCATAATGGTCATGGGTTTTACGAAGAGCTCTGAAAATTATTGGGACCAGAATTCTAGAGAGAATATGTGGTAGAAAATTGAATGCTCAGTCAGCTGAATCAGCCCAAAGGAAAATGATGAATGTTTGAAAGGCTTCACATAAAATAAAACCTCCAGCGCCTTCATTCATTAATTCTGGTATACATTTGCTTCTGCTGCCACTGCACGTTGGCTAAATAAAAGCTGGTTGTTGCTTGCGATTATCGCATTTAATGTGCTCTGATGCCAGTGTTCCCCAAGATAACCTGTCGTTTTCTTTTCCCAGGAAAGGAATATTTCCATTTTAAAAGGAAAAGCTGATCAAAACTATGGGTGGTCGTTAAGATATCTGATAAGTGAATTAAATTTCCTCATTTCATAAATTAAGTGTTTGTGTTGAGTGGTGATTTATGCCTCCTTGATATGGTATAAGAGCAATAGAATTTGTGTTTGAACTCCCGGGTTGTCATTTCCTTCAATAGGTGAATTAAAATTATCTAATCCATCAGATTTAGGTTGAGTGGTGGGAGGGATAAATGGAATTAATGAATTTGTATCCATTATCAAATAATATTGGGTTGCCATTTTTATCTTTTGTATCTACATGTGATTCCAATACTTTGGAGTGATCGACTAAAAGTTTAAGATTTCAGTTGATTCCAATTGATATTTGATGAGATGGATGGATCCGATTCTCTAAAAAGTTCACAATGAAATAGAGAGTACAAACTATATTGTTCTTTAACATCATCGAACAAATTTTGAAAGGAATAGTCACAACTATCTTCATGTTCACCACGACTAAAAATTTGATAGTTCTTGTTAGTTTTTTGGAAGTCAATTTATCCTTTTGCATTTAAGTATTATTCTTTTCAAAGTTGCAACGTTATATACAAGTCATATCTTGCATCATCCTCCTCTTTAAAAAATGCAGAACTTTCTTTCTTATAAGAGGATTTTCAAATCTAGCACAAAATATCAATTATATCTAGCAGGCTTTAACTACCCACTACGTTTCTTTTATTAAAAACAACTGGTAAAATTGAACTATGAAGTAGACTATCAAGGAGTATATAAGGCAAAAAGAGAGAAAAAAGCATACTATAAAGGAGCAAAAATAAATACAAAAAAAAAAAAGGTTTAAGGGTGAAAGTGAAATGCCATATAAAGGGGGCTAAAATTGAAAATCAAAGTGAAAATAGAACCTGTAGCCCTCTCATACCAATTGTGAGATATAGAAGACGGATGAACCAATTTCTCCCCAACATCGCAGTTAATATTAAATTTAAAAATTAAAATAGCCAAGTTGATCGAGCACAGCTGATTGAAAATGGCAAGTGAAGGCAAAACAATTTAGAGGGTGTTCACAAATTTTCTAATGCTGACAGCGGAGCAAGAAAAGAATTAGACGAGGTCGAAAAAATTGGAAAATACACAGAAAATTTGGGCTCTGCGACTCCCATCTTTAGAAATCAAGCGTTGGTGGCAGATGGATTTTGAGAAGCTGGTTCTTCTTGCTTAGTTTCTTGCTGGGTTTGGACGGCCATTGTCGCCGGAAGAGCGGTGGCGGTGGTGGCGGCGGAGACATTGGCCCTCGGGGGCGGCGGGCTGATTCTTCCGTCGATGCAAGAGGAGCATTTGGTCTCCGCCCAGCTCTCCAAATCGAAATGGCCGTAGCCCATGATGGTCTTCCCCGAGCACAGCCGCCCGACCACGACGGCGACCACGGCGAAGACAATGATGACGACGAGGACGCCGATGACCGGACCCACGGAGCCGTTGCTGAGATGGCCGCCGTACGGCTGCTGCATTCCCGGCGCCGGCGGAGATTGTTGTTCAATTGGGAGCGACATTGCCCAGATTCAGTCAGCGAGAGCTGTAATGCTCCGGCGACGGCCACAGGTTTATTAAAGCCAATCTAAACCTGAAGAAGAGATTTTTGAAGCTCTGAAAAAATGGAGTGAAGAAGAAGAGAAAGGCAAAGCAAAGATATTGTAAAGAGTGACCAATGGAGAAAAAGATGGTTCTTTTACTGTAATTTTGATGGATACAATAAGAACCCTGAGCACTGTAAAAGGACGAAAAGAAAAAGGCAATTGTAATCAGAAAAGTTGGAATCTTTGGGAGTGTTAAAAGTCCAATCTCTTTCCCAGATTATGCCCTTTTTTATTGTATATATAGTAATAAAATAAAATAAAAATGGTCAAATGACCCAAATGAGCTTTTTTCAGGACTATTCTGCTCATGTAAAGAATCTACGGAAAAGAAACCTTAACTGTACATAATTCAAAAGTTACTGTTTTTTAACAAGAAGATGAATAAACAAACAAAATAATAAGTGCAACAGAGCATAATTTTATCGAATCTGTTTCAGGCCTACAGAAACTGGCTAGGTTTCATTGGCTGTAATGGCTCAGTACTGTCACGTGAAGCCTCTGAAGATGATATTCAAACGACTGGTGATTTAACATATATTTCTAATCTCTTTCTTTTTCCTTTGCTTTGGTCTGTAACTTAAAACTTAATAACTTATAAGATTAAACACAGTCCATGGAATTTGAATCAACGAAAGTTCAGATATCAGAGAAGATCAAAAGGCTTTTGGAATTTATTACCATTTACCTGTTGATAAGGTTTTGAGCAGCTCATTTTGCGACAGTTCATACAGAATTCATTTCGACAGCGACCGAGCAGAGCACCTTCCATGTTCTTGGGAATTCCAACCCTTTTGTATCTCTTTGCTGCTGCTTGCTGCTTGGGTTTTGAAATAGTTTAATCTCTTCAAGAAAAAGAATATAAGTCTTACCAAGCAAGAAAAATTGGGACGTGGAACAAAACTGAGATGTCAAGATCATTAAAAATGGCATCTTGCCTTCTGTGAGTTGCACTGTTAGTGAATGGGAGAACGCAAATGCAACCTAAATATATACAGATCCAAAGCTAATCCTGCTTATAGAATGTGTACAAAAAGAATGTTCATCTCTTCTTTTCCTAGTGTCTTCGTCTTACAAGTATGATATCATTTCTATTAGTACAAAAAAACGTTAGGGCAATTGCTCGAACATTGGCAAAGACCTCCAGTTTGGCGGTTTCTAAGACCTATGAGGAATTTGCTCAAGAGAGAATAAGTTCTGTTATTAGACCAAGGTGCGGGGAAGATGATCTCTATCCCACCTCCATGTGGTCTTCTGCAGAGAGCGGCTAATTTCCTCACTTGGTCTAGTATTTGCCTGTAAATATCCACAACCGCGGTTCAGAGGTGCGGCACTTCCCTCTTATGAGTCCTTGAAAGAGCAAAGTGATGGTTGTTAGCAGCACCAGCGGGAATATTGCTCGAGATGTTCGTTGAAGGGCTGCGATTCGATTATAATGGGAGTCAGTTGTGAGGTAAACTTACAAGAATCGATATCAAAGTACAACGGATAAACAGAAAGGAAAAACCAGAAGAGAATATTTACAAGCTTGTGCTTCATCATTATGTGGTTTATAAGAGCATGGGCAAGAGTTAGTGTAGCTACCTACGACATGATAGATAATCATTCTTGACCGAATTTCCGGGAGAGTTCTGCGTCTGATCTCCTTTGGGATTAAGGCGGTCCTTTGGACTCAATAATTTTTCCTAAGAGAGCGTAGAATACGAAAATTAATGAGACGCTTTTAGGCATAAAAGCAATCGATAAATTTCTAGAAGTAAAACTAACCAAGAGGTTCATTGTTGAAAATGCTGATGTGGGGATTGGAAGATTAGAGTCATTTGAAGATCTTAAGAAAGGATGGTCGAGGAGCACCATGGCTGTT
Organism: Momordica charantia; assembly: GCF_013281855.1. Classification (NCBI taxonomy): domain Eukaryota; kingdom Viridiplantae; phylum Streptophyta; class Magnoliopsida; order Cucurbitales; family Cucurbitaceae; genus Momordica; species Momordica charantia. Next base: position 5,143,606 of record NW_028275166.1, read on the forward strand.
GGTCTATCGGCTGGATTCCTTTCAAAGCAACACTGGAGGAAGTCTTTCCCTTCTGGAGATAGCTTTTCCGGGATAGCTGGGGTTTTATTCAACACCTTGAACATAGCTTGATGCTGAAAAGTTGAAAATGTAAATTATCATTAGTTGAAATATCTTTTAGAAAGGGGCATATAACTTAGCTGCTCACTCCATTTTTTAAAAATATTTCAAACTTTAAGAGTTTGTCTAATAGGTTCTTTTAACTATAAAAATTGTCTAATAAGTCCTTAAACCTTCTATATATTGTGTCTACTAGATCCCCGAGGTTAAAAAAATGTCTAATAAGTTGATGAACTTATATATTTTGTGTTCAATAAATCTCTGATTTATCAGACATTTAAAAAATTTCAAGTAATTATTAAACACAAAATTAAAAAATAAAGAACCTACAGATACAGGATTCTATCCTAGGTTATTGAGTTGAGAAAAACTAAAAGTTCAGTAGGCATAACATTAAAAGTTTAGGACCTATCAAACATTAAAAGTTTAGGACCTATCAGACATTTTATAAAGTTCGTAGGCCTATTAAGCACAACACAGAAAGTTAAGGGACCAAACTTATCACTAAACCTTTTCTTGTCATGCATCAGTCACTCGGCAGCAGCTAAGTTTTGTGTAAAGAAAATGATAAATCATCGTCGACATCTCTTTCCTTACAAATAAAGACACACTTTTCTTTCTTTACGAAAGATCTACAAAGTAGAAAGAACGAAAACTAAATAACAGGCTCACCCCTTCAAACTCACTCCAGGGAGGTTTTCCATTCAGCATTTCGATTATGGTGCAACCCAGACTCCATATGTCAACTGCCAAGGCAAGATCAGGGTTGGCATCTTTCAACATAGCAGCCTTTATGACCTGAAAATGGATCCACAAAGTTAAAAGAGAACATGTGGTTTAAAAAATAAAGTTGATTGTGACACGTACCTCAGGAGCCATCCAGTATGGACTACCCTTTAAAGAGAGATCATACTGCCCTGAGAGCTGAATGGAGAAACAAGAGATTGGTAAATAGAAGAATATTTATGAAAATGAAAGCACAATATTCAAAATAGTTAACAGTTAAACTTGAAACATCCACAACATCTTATTCTCTTCCAATATATTCAAAATTCTTATAAGGATATAATTATCAAAATTTGAGCAATCAGAATGATGAAAAGAAATGCGTGAAGGGGGGGAAATTGCTGCGAAAATGAGGTTATACTATTATTTTAAAGGTTAAAAACCATTGGAAACAGTTAAGATGGTACTCATTAACACTTGAAAACTCACATGTTTTGCCATCCCAAAATCTGCAAGTTTGACAACACCCGATGAGTCGACTAGTAAGTTTGCACCTTTGATATCCCTGTCAAAAACACAATAAAATTAAAAGAATTCAAAAAGTTATATACTATGGAAGTAAGCAAAATAATGCATAGAAAAAGCAAAATCATATCCAATGACTTTCTTTTGCCATTTCATCTTGTCTTCAACAACGGGAGTGAAAAACATAGCACGAAGATTATGAATCCAGGAGAAAGAATTTGTCTAGCACCTGTGAATTGTTTTTGTGCTATGCAAGTAAGCCAGTCCAGAGAGAATATGGCGGGTGAAATTGCGAACAATTGATTCTGTAATAGCTCCACAACGTTCACGGACATATTTATTTATTGAACCAGGATAAACATACTCCAAATATATGTAGAAATGATCATCAATCTACATGCCAAAAAAGAACCCAGAATTTTAGACTTGTTAATTCCCACAGAAGTTGAAGTAAATTCCTGATGCAGAAGATAAGAAAGAACGCTTACTGTTTCACTTCCATAATACTGTACAATATTTGGATGTTTAAGTTGACTGAGAACTTTAATTTCCTGAGACAATAAAGAAGTTAGATAGCAGGAAAACACCATATGATGGATCAATTAATGCTAGATCTGCGCATGCTTATAGCATCAAAGCCCGTAAAAAGCAAGCTCAAGATGTTCTAGGTAGTATGATAAAGAGAAGAATAGTAAAAACTCCTACATTTGACCTTTTCAATTCACAGAGAGCAGCAGATGGAGGTAAGACTTGGATAGCTTTAGAGAAATTTGTACAGCCATAGGTGGCTTACTCATGTTTAAAAGGACAGGATAATTTGGATAAAGATAACCTAATGAATATGTATGGTGCACCAGGAAGCAAGTTTTTATGCTGACTCGACCGTCTCAAGTACGAGTAGCCTGTTAGGATCCCAAATACAAGAACCTAACAAGATTAGTTATATTGCAATATCAAAAGAGAAATTACAATATCGATAGCCTTTGAAGAGGACTATCTCTCTCCCAAGAACTCTCTCAAGTTCTTCACCAAAATACTATTCCAAAAGATGCTCTCCTTCTCCCCTACTACCCTTATTTATATCCATCTTACCCCTAACTAATTACCATACTACCCCTTCATACTAACAAACTAATATTCCCCTATACCTCTAATAGGGCTCTCACATAGCCATGGAAAGTTTTATGCTCATAACTCGTTTTGCCCATAATAGTAAAGACAAGGCAAAAGAATATTGAAGGTTGCTCATAAAATGGACAACACATTGTGAGGATTAACTAAAATACCGACAGGCAAATGCATGCTACATGAGAATTAAAGAAAGTAGATCACTTGATATGATACCTGCTCTAGTTGCTTTAAACATTCAGCAGATTTAGGATCATCGGGAATGAGGTCAACTTCTTTCATTGCACATAAAGCTCCAGTCTCTCTGGAAAGTATGCAAGTAACTATGAGGATGACTTCAAAAAATGCTTAATTTCAAAAATACCATAACAACACTACAAAGTTTAGTTTACATTCTTACTTGTTGGTTGCAAGATAAACACTTCCGAATGTACCGCGCCCAATAAGCTTTCCTTTCTGCCACTGACCTTTCATAGATGAAATATGTGGCTTTTCAATAAAATTATGAACATTGGGCGGATGAGATTGTGGAGATGGTTGTGAAGAGGCTACTAATGGAGGAGGAAGAGGCAATGGGTGGGCATTGACGTGACCATGGTTTTCAGACCGATCTATACTACTATCGTTTTGTAACTTATGATGCAGAGGAAATGGCATATCATTAGAAGATCTATGATTGCTTATGGAACTTCGAGCTGTCGGGCTGTGGAGAGGAGAATACTGAGAACTAGGAGCAGTTTTTAGGGGTGCTACCTTGGGAGAAATAGTGGAAGCAGATTCCTGATGTTCGTGGCGAGTCAAACCAGAAGCAAAGATATCTCCGGTGTATGCTCTTCGAGGGCTCACGGCAGGACTCGGTAAAATGCTTGTTGGCGCACTCCTCGAGGAAGATTTCGGGGTCCAATTATGGTTACCCCTTTCAAGATTCAGATGAGTTGGGGATCCCCTGCCTTTGATGTTGTGAGGGTAATCCAAACAACTGAAAAAAAATTCCTTATTCGATCTCCCTGAGTTCACAGAGAGGCTTTGAGGGCCTCTAAATGTGGTACCACCACTCCATCCTGTATTGCCATTAACAACTTCTAAGGTTAAATCTACGGCAACTCGCCTTTGATTGTTGGCCAAGCTTTTACTCACATTTGTTGCCCCCTGATCAGCGCCCTTCCTGACAGTTTGCAGAGCAGAATTACGAAAAGAGAGAAATTAGGTCAACCGATTTCCCCCTTCGTAGGGACAAATTACTAATTTCCAATTAGAATCAGAAGATAACGGAAAACGAATGAAATTAAACGAAATTCGGATCAGTTTTGTGAAGGGGAAAGTCAAGTCAAAGAAGAGAAGACTCACAGGACCGGAGCTTCGATCGGCGATCCAACACGGCCCTGGCCGGAGCTCCAAGAGCCGCAATCTGGATTCTTCGGAAACAGGTCAGGCAGAGGCAGAGGCTGGGGCGGAGCAGCGGACGAGGACCAGCGTGCCGAACCACCAAGAGGCGATTTAGGTTTTGCCGATAAATCGGGGGAATTGGGAAATGATCGGGGCTGTTCGTGGAATTCGAAGCCAACGTCTCGATCCGTGAGATGCCTGAGCTTCCTCTGCCGCGTGAGCCGCCGCTGAGACAGCGGTTCCGGCAGGCCAACGGAAAATTCAGAAACCGGTGCCTTCTGTTGCAGCCGAGAATTCGAATGGCTTTTGTGAAAGAAAGGCATCTAGATAGCTGTTTGCGGTTACGAGGCCGGTGCCGCCGCCCGCCGTTACGGCCACATGTGCAAAATCTCCCTGAAAAAACAAATAATTTTCTTCCAATTTCTTCAACTAACCAGATTTGGCGGTGGTTTGGTTTTGGTTTTGGTTATGGCGGCCTCCTACGAAACTCCTCGTGTTATCATTATTTTTATCCCGTTCTTTTTCTCCTTCTTCTCCTCCTCCGTTTTTAATGTCAATTCCATAGTTTAGAAAGAAAAAAAAATTGGGGGTTTGAAATTTGAATAATCAATAATGGGAAATTCCAGCACCCGTTAAAATTGAAATCAAATCTGCAACCGTTGGTAAAAGTTTTATCGGGAAGATCAGACAACGGAGACACGACGACTGCTCCCCTCGGCTCCCAAAAGACGACATGTTGACTTTAAAAATATAGATATATAATTTTAAAATTTGGAAAATGTCTAAATTAGAGGATGTAAGTCAAAGTTGATAAGTCCAAGGACAGCGTGTGCGTACGGCCGGGAGCAAAAAGTCATGGGGGTATTGTGGGAAATTATGCTTTTTTTTCAACCATCGCGCGTGCGGTTCACTTGACCTGGGAAATGGCGAGTGGCGTCCACGCGTCCGACAGCGACAATGGTCGAGTCGTTGCTCGTGTTATTTACCACCACCACGCCTCGCGCTGGTCTTTCTGGCGCGTTCACATCACATGCCACGTCAGACTCTCGGTTTCTTAAGATTAATGACCGAGTCGCAGCTTTTGAGTCAAAGACTGCCCTTTTTTTCCTAATAGAGGTAATATAGTAATATTTAGTCCGTACAGTGGCGTAATCGTATTGGACTTTGTCTTTCCCATTTTCCCTTGAAAAATTATTGTTTACTTTTTTTTTCCTGAACATTTCTGCTCTAATTATTTTATTTTGTTGGATCTTTTTTAGTATACTAATTTGTTATATGTGGGTCCAAATTTGAACTTTCAAATTTTTGGTTGAATATATAATCAATTTGTTCAAGTTGATCATTTTATTTGAGTTATTAAAAGTTATTTTAATTTTGTTGAAATACATGTTTAACCTGAACTTTTAAAATGGTATGTTTTAGGTCTTTGAATTTTTAATTTTGTATCTAATAAATTATTTAAGGTTTCTAAAAATTTTAAAAGCATCTACGAACTTTCAATTTTGTCATTAATAATAAAAGAGTGCATTTCAATGATCAATAGGTCGTATGTTTGAGACCCTTGTAAGAGAATGACATTTCAATTTTATATCCATTGGATTAGTTAGTTAAAATTTTTTCAAATATGCAATAATCTAATAAACATAATATTAAGAGTTGATTTATTTTTTAAAGTTAAAAAATCATAAAAGTTGAAGGCTAATTTTTTTTAACCTTTTAATATTTAGTACATAGGTTATTTAATAAAAACTTAAAATAAATTTAAAAATGTAACCTTTAGCGTATTAAATGTGGATTCGAGCATTTTTCCATTTAAACCTATAAAATGAAGGTATAAAAAAGAATCTCGATTTTTGAGGTAAGTTTATGCGATTACTGTTGAGTTTTAATGTGTGCAAACAAAGTCCATTGATTAAGGAAACAAGTGATATATGATATATCGACGAAGACAATTACTTGGAGACGAAAATTTTTGGATGAAATAAAAAACAAGGTCTTAAAATTATGTCCAAAATGATTATACTATTTTAGGGTAGGAAGATATCGTTATCCTTAATCATTACTACTACATGGATGTAGGGACAAATTTGGCTGTGAAGTGTTAAGCGCTGAGTCCCATCCCTGCCGTGAAATTAGATGGAAGAATGTGGGACTTTTTTTCTGAAACATACAATGAGATCTTTTTTTTTTCCCCTCTTTTTTCCTCTTTTTTTTTTTTTTTTTTGTTTGAAATAATATAATGAGAACTATTTTGAAGTATTTTAGGAACCCGAAAAATTAAATAGTAAAAAGAAGTCACGATTCTAAACCCTTCTTCGGAACGACCAGAAAACTTACTTCAGCCGAGAAGACTGAACTGAACTGATCGCCGTCGAGATCGCCGTCGGAGGGACCGCCGAATCGCCGTCCGCTAACTATGAGGGCCGTTCGCCTTCTCTACCCTCTAAGACAAGTAGCTGCATCGCCGTTGCCGCCGGTCGCGTTCTTCTCTGGTGCAGTAATAGACACTAAATCGACGAACTGTGCCGCCACTGATGCCAATACGGAAAGTCCAGTGCGCAGAAATCGTCCGAAATTTAAGTGGAACTCGGCTAGTTTCGTCGGCACAGTGGAACAGCCCCTTAGAGTGAATACCAGGAATGGCAAGACACTCAGTGCTTGGACATTTCTCCGAGCTAAAGTCTCCCCGGATTCCAATAGCAGTTTTAGGTCATTTCTTCTGTACCTTTTTATGTAGTTTTGGAATAAGTGATTTCAGTAATTTCTGTAGGAGCAACTCGTTCTTATTTTGTTACTTTGGTGTTATTTGATTGATTCAACTTCTGTGTTGAATACCTTCTGTTTTTATGTATTTTGTTTTGATTAATTTCACGTTCGAGCGCTGTGAATATTATAGGCCTGCCTTTTTGTTGGATGCCTTTCAATTATCAAGGGCCTATAAGTTTTAAAGTCCCTATATTTCTGACATATTTATCTGCTCATAACCTATTTTTCCTCTTTCGTGCTGGTTCATGTTGTTGCCTATGATTATAGTTCCAATTGCATCTTTCTGGCGCTTGGAGATTTAGATAATGCTGTCAAAAGTTTCCCCTTCGATATGCTTAAATTCCCCTGTATTGGTTCATGATTTTGTATATGTATGTGTGCAGGGTTTTTCTTAAACTGTGGGAAGAGATGGCTGAATCAAATCTTGAACGTCTTAAACCTAATGATTTCATCTATGTCGCTGGTACTTTAGAGTCTTATAAGAAGGATAATAAGTGCGGGAAGTCTTATTTATGTTACGAGGTTGAATACTCAAGCATCCACATAACTATATTCTCTTTTAATTTGCATTTTAAACACTTCTCATATAGTTTATCTTGAATTTCTACACTTGGGCTGAATTCTTATCCTTAGTTTTGTAGCTAAATTCCAATTTGCATCTGAGCGAGGATGTTTAGCTTTTGGTATCTTGGCTGATATGCACTGGCCACTGAACTAGTTTTTACTTCATGAATCCTCTAATGGTATTTGATCTTTCAAGAATTTATTTTATTTAACATTTTCATTGTTCGAATTTTCCAGTACTCTGGTATAGTGTGTGATCCTAGCTAGTCAAGGGTTTTTTGTTTTCCTTTTAAACATGTCAGGATCTTCTAACACTTCAAAAACAAGTAGTATATTAATTTATTCAGGAAAATGGCAGTAGAACTGCTGTAACTTATGTAACGTTCTTACTTCACTCTGGAAAATGAAAATGTGATCGGATCTTCACAGATCAGTTTGGATTGAAGCATTGCGGTTGTTTTCATTCTTTCATTTGACATGCTGTCCCCTCCATCTCTGTTCTTTACTACTAGAACATGTTGTCCATTTCATTCTTTCATAGTCTAAACGCTCTATGTAATAATTGAAAGTCATTACTGTAATTTCTGTTGGGTCAAAGAGTTCTTCCTCCTTTCTTTCGTACATTTCATTTTTCTGTAATGTTTTTTCTCTGGAAAAAAAAAAAGAAAGAAAGAATATGATGATTTTGTCAACTGGACTGTACATATTCAACATGG